>NW_022196903.1:16601222-16605535 GCF_008632895.1 Mastomys coucha
AAAAAACAAACAAAAAACCCACTCTTCTTGTATTTCAATTTTAATAGTTCTAGTGAATTATAATTTTTGATTGTTTTCTGAGACAGGATCTCATGGAGGTAAGGATGGTTTCAGACCCAGGGTATAGCTGAGACTAGTCCTGAACCCTTGATGGACCTGCTTCCACTTCACAAAGCTTTAGATTCTAGGCATGTGCCCTCATACTTAGTTTGTAAATTTTGCTTGTGAGAAGCAGAACAACAGAATGAATGGGAGTCTCGAAGTTAGAAGTCAGTCCAGTGGCGACTTAAAGGTGAGCTTAACAAAAGAGAACCTTCTATTTTCATCTCAGTATCAAATGAAAAGTAAAAAGCAATGTAATTTTATTACAAATTTTCTCACAGATCATTTTGTCTTAGGAAAGCACAATTTAGGAGTTTATCACACGTGTATGATCATATCCACCAAGTAGAATACGTTTAGAAATAGGCATTAAAAATAAGACTGAAGATTCCATTTTTTTTCAGGTAGGTTCTCACTGGCTCTCTGACTGACCTGAAACTCACTATGTAGACCATGATGTCCTCAAAGTTTTAGATATGTCCATTTAAATAGCATCTTCCTATTATCTATCACTATGTAAGTAATATAGGTTTGGGGAATGCTGGGAGGATAATTTGCAAAATTATTTATTTACAAACTTCTAGTTTTCTCAGTTCTTCTGAGAACTGAGCGCACTTATACTATCTTATGTCGTGTTCTGTACATAAATACTACTAATGTGTCAATCTGTAAATATTTAGAGCTGAGAGGAACACAAATTTCTTTCTGGTGAAGAAAAATACTCCAGATAACACTCATTTTTATTTTGGTATGCCTTTGTATTCATATAAAGTTCTTTATAGGGAATTATCAGACTGTTGAAATGGACTTTTAAAGAAATACAGAGTAGCAAGATACATATTTGCTCTTAAGCATCAAACAAAAATCATAAAATGTTTCATTGTATTTTAATCTTTGATTTAGAAATAGTATCAGATTACATTTTTCAAATTATATATTTTAGCATCTAAAATGTGAAACTTAAGTTTCTACTTGGTTTCCAGACAGAAGTGTGCCAGAAAAAAATATATATGCTGAAAGGGGAGCTGCTCTTTTGTTCTTCTCAGTGCTTCTTGACTTATTAAATACTTTATTTTTAGAATTAAATCACTTATTTCTGTGGTTCCCCCTGTCAGTGTGTGTATGTGTGTGTGTGTGTGTGTGTGTGTGTGTGTGTGTGTGTGTATGTGTGTGTGTGCGTGTGTGTGTGTGTGTGTGTGTGTGTGTGTGTGTATGTCTATGGGCCTACCTTAGGAGGCCAGAGGTTGGTAGCACCTGTCTTCCTTTGGGCCCTTCACTTTGTTTTATCGGACAGGATCTCTTTGAAGCAGGAGCTTGCATTTTGGCCCCACTTGGTGAGCCAGGGAGTTCTAGGAATCTCATCTTTACTTCTGCAGCCCTGAGATTATGAATAGTTCTACCTGAACTTGATTTATAATGGTTCTTGTGGTTTAAGCAGGCCATGCTAGCAGGACAAGTGCTGATCTTCTCTGCAGCCCTTACAGTTGTTTGGGTATGTGCTTCTGAATCTCAAATCTCCTTTTCTTTGTATTTTTCGTTCTGTTGTAGTCCAGGCTGACCTCTGACTCAAAAGGTAGCTAAAAATTACCTTGAAATCCTGATACTTTTGTCTATATCTTCCATGTCCTGGGATTATAGACTTGTGTCCCATGCAAATTTTTTACTACCTGATTTCTCAATTCCTAGAGGAAGGAAGATGTGCTTTTATTGAAAGTATGTCATTTTATGCATATGAGAATTTTGTAGATTGCCCATAATTGAAATAATGAAATTGTAGTAGTAATTTTTGAAATTTCACTTTTTTACTTTTTTAATCCTGAAAAATCCAAATGTGTCTAGAAATCTGTTGTAATAATCATTCAGGACTCATTTCTGGTGCCTGAGAGCACTAGATGAATACACAAGTAGACTATTTATTTCATTAGTTCAGTTCATCTCCCCACCCCAGTTATGAACTCTGTAACTCACTGTTCATGTCTGTTCATGTTCATCACTGTTCATTCCTGCTGATCTGTGTGGATCCCTCTGCAGTCTCTGTCCTTATTTTTCCAGCCCTGGTGTAGATCATGACAACACCCAATCACTATTGTATGGCTGCATATTCTCCTTCAGTGAATGTTTAGGCCATTTGGAGCAAACTAATTAATGATACCTGGCCTGGTGCAAATGAAAGTAAGCAATTATGTTGCCTAGATTACCTTAAAAGAGTTGGCTTGTGAAATGCTGAAAATGTGCACTTATATTCTCTTTCTTTGAAAGAGTAAGAACAGTGTGGAGAACACTCACTGTGAAAAAAAGTGGTTTTTTTTTCTGTCAGAGCACTAATAATTTATTCTCCACTCCCACTCTATATATGTCTTATATTGTCTTCTGAACAACAACAACAACAACAACAACAACTACAACAACAACACACATGGACACACACTCATATTATCAGGTCTCAGGCTATCCAACGGTCCAGAAATGAGTTCAACTTGTATTAGAGGAGGATTTCTGGAGGTTACATAAAAGCCAGCATTTCTCAGGAATTTGTGAAACCCGTTTCAGTCCTTACTTCTGGCAGAAGGCACATATGGCTGGCTACCTGTGGCATCGATCAGCGTACCAAACCCAATGCTGGCCTCCAGGTTTCCTCACTATTACCATATATTTCCTCAGTACTTACCATACATTTCAAAGTCCACAAACACATCCTAGCCCTTCTCCCTTCCTCCTCTACCCTAAGTCCTTCAGGTTCAAGGGCTGCACTTTCCCCAGCTCTCCTTCTTCTGAAAGTCTGGCTGTCCTCTGTATTCGCTCTTTGCCCTTGCTCATTCTCATTCTCACTCACGATGCCGTTCTCTATATCTGCTTATCTGATTCTATCATGCTTTTCCACTCTCCTGCTTCCCTACCTGGCAGTGTTCAGTTGACTTATTTCTCTCTCTGCTCTGGACTCTGAGATGCTTCTGTCTGGTCTGTCTGTTGTCTGTCTGTCCCGTCCCTCCTCCCCCACCCCTCTCTCTCTGTCCTCTACAATTAAAAGTTCCCTAATACTGGAATAGTTGTGAGATGTGTTGGCAGGCTCTTTACTGTGGTCCCTCACATACATAAGTACTGTGTATGTATGTGTATAGATGAAGAAGGGGGTGGTAGAAAGGGAGAGAGGGAGAGAAAGATATAAAGAGGGAGAGAGAAAGAGGAAGGCATTGCTTTCCCACTAGCTTCAGAAGCTGGATTTTGTGGGGTGGGTTGTCATCTAACGCTGCAGCACTGAAACGAATACCAGGAGTGGACCACTGTCCTTCCTCTCTGTGCACCTTTGCAGGGCTCTTTGTTTCAGGGGAATATATCTGACTGCCTCCTGGCCTTTAGTTTCCCATTCTGAGACCCAGTCTTTACATGGACCATCATCAAACCCTGCCAGCCTCCCAAGGCTGCGTCATCTCTATTTGCAATTACACTTATCTTAGTAAGTGCTGTTTTGTATATGTTGCCTGGTTTTACTTCCTTCTTTTCTAACTAGATTCGGTGGCTTTTGAGATGGGAGTGTATAGTGAGTGAGGAGCAATTTTTCTTCATCAGTGCTCAAATGGAGAAAGTGGTCTGTGGTCTGTGCTAATATTTTGTTGATTGAGGGCCGAGATGATGAAAAGCTCCCCACAGAGAGACCCTTAAGCATGGAGGAGTCTTTCCCAACAGGCAAAAAATATACCAATCAGAGTCAAACCTCTGCTTTGCTTAATGTCAAAACTATAAATTGATTGCTTGGGTTTTGTTCTTCTCATGTATCGCAACCCACTCTTTCTCTCCTGTCTCCCCTCTCTTTTCTTCCCTCCCTCCCTCTCCCCCTCTCCCCTCTCTCCCTCCCTCCCTCCATTCCCTTCTCTCTCTGTCTTACTGTCTCCCCTCTCTTTTCCTCCCTCTTTCCCTTTCTGCCTGCTTGTCTTTATTCTACTTTTTCCTCCTCTTCCTCTTTCTTTTTATTTTTTTAAGCTGTGAAATGCTACAAAATGTCTCTAGTTTATCACCTATCACTAATTCTTCTGCAGTGGTCTGAATTAATAATTCTTTGTCCTTAATCTGCTTCTTCTGGTGAAGACTAAGTAAATAGCAGATGCCCCTGGGAAGCAGAAGGGGATACATTCTGTAAGTAAGTCTTACTGAGTGAGGTAACCCAATCACAAAAGAACAAACACGGTATGCACTCACTGATAAGTGGTTATTAG
>NW_022196903.1:16606096-16629181 GCF_008632895.1 Mastomys coucha
AGAAAATATCAATAAATAAATAAATAAATAAATAAATAAAAAATATTAAGAAAAAAAAAAAAGTAAGTCTTACTGACCTGCATTTTAAAGCCCAGTTCCAATTTAAATAGGAGCAGTTGAAGGAACCCCTGCACTAAAAGGTTATCTTGACTCGTTGTCACTACAGGTATCTTGTCTTTGCCTTTGACCTATTAGCACAAGCTGACAAGATTTTTTTTTCTATCGACGTATATTGATTTGCATAAAAGTAGTTAACTGCTGCCTGCAAGTGAGGTACACTGTAGATGTAGCTGTTGTTTATTTATTTATAAGATAGTTCAGGTTTCCCATGGCTTGCTCAAAACACTTGTGTAATAAGACGAAATTCAAGTTCTAAGTAAGGGTTTAGTGATGACCAGAAGGTGGGCCTGGGAGGAGATGGGACAGGAGAGTGTGATCAAAACACAGTTCATGGCATTCTCAAAGAATTAATAAAAAAATAAAGTTGTTCACAGTTGTAAATGAGAATGTAGATGCATGCAATTACTTAGTACAGTCAATTTTGCCTTGGGAATTTTGACATGACTGTTATGTAAAGAAAATCTGAATCACAGCAACTGTGGAGGGAGTAGAGAATGAGTTAACAGAAGTTTATAATGACAAAAAAAAACACTGAGCGAGTAGGAGGGAAGCTGCACTAGTGTCAGATAGGATGCAAGGCTTTGGTCTAAAACTGAGAACAGTCCTTCTCCCACTGTGCAGTAAAGGCTCCAATTCACACATGCTTCTCATTTTCTTCCCCTCGAGGAATACCTACTGGTCACAGGACTCTGGGAAATTCTGAGTAAAACCAGTATCATATACTCTAAGGGAATCATATGTAGCCCACAGAGTTCAACTTTATTCAACATGCCTGTTGAACCCTTATTACCAATCATTGGTTCTAGCAGTAAACTACACCTTACTTCCCAGTGCTAAGAAACATGCAGAACTACACTTGTAGGATAGACAGAAAAATAAACATACAGACATAATATAACACCAGTTTGTAAGCAGTTCTGTGGAACAAATGAATTGGATTGACATATTTGCTACTTTAGAAAGGGCTAGATAAGATCCTTTCAAGAGGAATGCATTTGAACTGAAGACCAAGGGATGAAACAGAGGTGAGGCTGTCAGAATGATGCATTAAAGGGAGGCAGAAAGGAAGTACAGGTTAGGAACACCCCTTATCCAGAACGCGTCAGCTAGAAGGAATTTTTTTTTTTTTTTGCAGGTTTTGAAATTTTGCAAATGCATAATGAGCTATCTTGGGTATGCAACCCAAGTCTAAAGGCGGAATTCATTTACATTGTATATACATTTTATGCACAGAACTTCAAAATAATCTCACACAATAGCTTTAGCTCACTTGTGTTTTCACTGGGGTGTGCTACCTGAGGGATAGATATAGAATTTTCCATTTAAGACATTACAATGACACAAAACATATTTGGTGGCATTTTGACTTTCAATTCCAGACTGCCAGTGCTCAACCTGCACTGAGCTCTCACGGTGAGGAGTTTGTTGTGTTCTGTCTACTCCCATTGTAATCAAAGCAAATGGAGTGCGGAGCTCAGGAGTAAATGGGTTGTGAAAAGTATGTGGTGGAGGGAGGGAGATGATGCAGGGCATTGGAGACCATCATGAAGACTTCTGGCTTCTACTAGCTTCAGCTGCTAGACTTGGCATTGTAGGATATTGAGAAGGAGCAAAAGAAACAAAGGTGGGAGCAGCACCTCTTGTTTTTGTGAACGTGTGCAGAGCTTTTGCTTTATAGCATTCCAGTTGAAGATGCTATTCTTTAATTGTGCCCTCTGAGAGCTAGTCTCTAAGCTGACCTTCTCCATGAAGCCTTCTGCCCTCTGATCCCTGCATCATCTCCAGGGAGAATTACACTTGATGTGGCACTTGCCATTCCACGTATGATTTTGGGTTTTTATTTTTTTATTTTTAACCTTTCTAAATTGAAAAGCTTTTGTGGTTGTAGTGTATGCCTTTGGGGGGCTGGTTTTCCTAGTTCATGGTATAATTTTAGAAAATGACAGTATTAGGAAAGTGCTGATCATGGGATTGATGTTTTCACACCAGGGAGGGATGCTGATCTTAGAGAAGTTCATCTCAAGGTGAACAATAGTGGATGACTCCAAGGAAAATATAAGTGGTATTTATGAGCCTAGGAGAGATTAGCTAGAGAGAATATGGGAGGAATGTAGCATACCTGCTGTTAAAATGAACACAAGTTCTGCAATACTTTGAACAATTTTAAATCTATTTTACAGTTAACCCCATTAATTAACAATGTACAAATTACAGTCCTTAGATTTGTTATATTGACCTCAGCTTAAAATTATAACCAGTTACTTACAAGATTGTTTAAATTGAAGTAACTTACAAAGTATGGTTAAATTGCTCCTAGCTGAGAAAAAGATCACTTAAATGAAAGGCTGAATTCCACATTTTAGCTTAAAAGAAAGAGCTGGTGTTCAATAGATATGGAACTTTATCATAGATGACAGGATAATTTAAAAGCTTTGAATATGGATTTGAAGATTAGCAGCTGTCTATTCTAATATTAGTGCTTAAGAATATCACACTGATCTCGAATTCTATTTAAAGGATTTCCGATACTTTTTCTCACTTTGCCTTGGGTACATATATATCCTTTCTAGGTGTTTGTTACTTTTGTGAACTTGGATGAGAAAATGGCTCACGTGCCTTGAAACCTGTGAAGATTCCCATATGATACATATTTCTTAGTAGAACCAAATTGGGAACATTCAAGTAACAGGTGTATAATAAAAATACACAGAGATATTGCTTTGATAAGAACCAAGGTGATGGAGAATTAAGCATAATCATGAATGGGTAATTGGAGATGCCTCTATTTCGAATAATAATTGAATTAACATCACAAAGTATATATTATCCTTAACTTCATAGTGTGCATTTATGAATTAACATAATCGAATGCTTATCCACAATAACATTACAGATAGCATACATTCATATACACTTGAAACTGAGGGGGTTTCCCAGTGACATCTCACCATGGCATGCTGTTACCAAGAAAGCACCTTCCTTCTTTCCCTCCACATTAGGACTGTATCCTACCCAGAAACTCCTCAGAGACTGGGTGATCGAGACATTTGGGATTCACTAAAGCTACCACAATGGTGAATTTCTTGATATTGCCTGGTCTTTGTTCTTGATGAAGTTGGGCAGTGACAGTTACACTCTCCTGTTTACTCTCCTTTCACTTTTAGAGCA
This sequence comes from Mastomys coucha, assembly GCF_008632895.1. Lineage (NCBI taxonomy): Eukaryota > Metazoa > Chordata > Mammalia > Rodentia > Muridae > Mastomys > Mastomys coucha. Next base: position 16,609,385 of record NW_022196903.1, read on the forward strand.
ATTGTTACAGAAAATAACTATGTAGAACCCTATTTTACTTTAATGCAGTTTTTAAGAAAAACATTATGAATACTGCTTTAGATAATTCTTGAAATTATCTTGAAATTCTTGATAATTTGTAAAAATGTTATCAGATTTTACCAAATGTGGTGGGTTTTGACTGAAAAACAAGCACGAATATTACTGTCTTAAATTAGATCAATCCAATAAGGTGTACCAACATTTTATTGGTCATAAAAGAATATGTCCAACGAACTGCTACAAATGCCTTATTTTTCTCCTTCAGTCCAAAGGCATTAAGATCAGTGTTTAAGCTTACAGGACTTTAGAAACTCCACTGTAAAAACTTAACTTATGTTTGAAGAAGATAAGATGAAATATAGATAGAACTTACACAAAATCACAAAACTGGTTAGTAAAGAACCTGAATTAGATTTGGAGGAAAATTTTTGTGAAGCCTAATGATCTTTCCAGTATAATTCCCTGGAAAGCCTCTTGTATTTTTTCTCTGTTTTATAACAATTCTTAATATTAAAAAGTATTAGAGAAAAACACCTAAAAGCTTCCTCACAATTTAATTAAATATCTAATAATCTTTGTATTTTATTTTTAATCTTGTATGGCTAAGCAAATTCTTGTAGTAATTCTCTTTTGTTGTTCTGAGTAGTCTGCTAATCATAAAGTCTTGTTAAACTAAAGGGAATTCCTAAACAAAATGAAAGAAAGTATAAACCAAAAATTTCACACAACTGTACAAAATTATGATTACACAGATCACAGCTTTAATACAATTGAAATCAGGCTGTGGATCCACATGAAATATTTTATTTGACCAATTTGCCACTAAAGACTATAACAAGAAGTTTAAAATCTGAAATGTTAAGTTCACAATTTGCTTGAAAAAATAGATTATGGCTTCATCATTACATGTAAAAAGAACTTCAAAGATATCTGAAAGTAAACATTATGATGTTAGGACTGTTATCTCTAGCTCATTTAAACATTATGCTTCTATTTAAAATATTGTATAGTCTCTTGCTTTAATTTAATTCCAAGGATTCTGAAAGGAGAACAGTTTTCTTCAGCTGTTTTCAGAACATAAAATAATACTATAGTCACAGAAATTAGGTAGTAAGTGGAAACTTCTAACATTTCAGGGTATATTTTCAAGATGAAGCTAACTTGATATTTATAAGGAAGCAACTTAAATGTCAATCAAATACATTTTAAAAGCTTATCTGTTTGTTAGTAAACATTTTAGTTAAAGAAGTCTGACTGTTGGTTGACACTGTGGGACACAATGTTAATGAGTTATTGTCCTTTATATAACTTCTGTCACTCATCCATGCATGACCCTCCTTATCACTTTGTCTATTTGTTAAATTTAGTAGTTCTAATGATGAACTATGAAAATACAAGTTCATTTTTTATATCAATCTACACCTAACCACATGCACCTCCTCTTACTTCACATTATGTTATGTCCTTTTCTCTGCCCTCTCATAAGTAGCCGTTGTTATTCTGTATTTATCACTCTTTAAAATGAAATTTTATTGAATCTATTCAGTTCTTGGATAAAATGTGGCATGCAGTCTTTTGAGTTCTTTTATGGTTTATAACTTTTTTTGCCATGTTTCCCATGCACGACAGCTGGTGTTCTCACTTCTATATGTTTCCTTTTTTGAGTGTGTATGTACTATATAGTATTTATTTTTCTTTAAGTATTCTGTTAGTGATATCACATATGTTGTATTCTGACAATTGTTGATATGCTAAAAACATTTAGCTTTGTACACACCCTGGAGTGAAATTTCTAGATTTATCTATTGGAGGAAAATACCCATTTCCCCTCAGCATTGTTAAATAATTGCAAACATTTTTTTTCTAGTTCTCCCTTCTATGAAGGAAGAACTTAAGAGTGTGGGGGTTTTTTGTATCAGTTTTACTCTTGACTTTCTGAAGTAGAGATTAGATTTGTATCATAACCTGCATTAATCTGCCTGTGTTGTAGTCAGATCCCTTTTCAACTGCAGCCATATGCAAACACAGGGACCTTAGAACTTTCTCAGGAGGGCCTACTTCACTCATTCCATTGAAATTAAGAGCGAAGATTTGAGAACTGAAGTTGACATTCAGTTAATTTCCTGATAAATTGCAGTATTTCATAAAATGTTACATGTAACTACTATAAAGAGAAAGGATCAAGAAAAATGCTTAGTGCTTTCCATTCATGCTGATGACTTTTATCAGAATGTGGATGTACTTAGAACATGAAGCATCACTGTGAAAGAGGATATAAGATCAAACACCAAAGAAGTTCTTTTCATTTCATGAAATTTTTAATAGTGGGCACTAAAGTGAACATTACTTCTAATCATTCATAACTACCCTTGTCACTTTTCCTGTTTACAACAAAAGGCAGTTTTTATGAAAAGCATAATAAAGTTAGAGTTCATAAATGCTCATCAACTGCCTTTCTGAAATAGATTTCTGCTTCTGGCTTTAAAAATCACACAAATTTGATACAAAATGTCACATGATAGCACAGTAGCGACTCCAATAAAAGGAATGAGATGTAATTTGGACGTGGCTACCTTGTCTTCCTCACAGAAACAGAGAATTAATTCAAGGCTGACACTTCAAAATGCTGCTAAGGGTAGTATGCATTGATTGTGCAAATACATTTGTTCTTTTCATTCAGAGTCCAAATAAACTCATGTTCATATAAACTAAAGCTACTATTATATTATATTATTATACTATTATAATTATATTATTTAACGAGGGAGACTTCTAGTGAAGTAGTACATGGTGGTAATATATTCTTATATATATATATATATACATATATATATAAAACTAAACTGTATAAATTAAGAAAGCTTTTGATAAATCATTCATATTCTTGCCTATGTCATTGTTTCTCACATTCTCTGGTGCTGAATTTTAGATGTGTTCATGTCACTTTAAATGATATCAAACTATGTAGTCATACCAGGTATATGCACTCAAACACCTATTTAGGAAATACAAATGCCTACATATAACTAAAAATGCATAGATGTTAAATTTGTATTGGGAATATTTTCATGGATTAGCATGTACACCATTTTCATATTTGGAAATACACTGAGTGAACTATTAATGACAAAATATTCAGGATCTGGGCATGTAGGTGGCATGAGAAGTATATTTTCCCCAAATAAATGTGTGCTCATATGTAAAGGGTGTATATGTACATTTAATTAGCATATAGATTTTGAAGCTATTTACAATAAACATACACACACATACACACACACATACAAACACACACATACACATTACTAAACTTCTGCTGATGAGCATTCCCTTCATTTCGGATATTTTTTCTGTTTTTCTTATAGCAATTTTTTAAGATTTTCCTTCAAATTCTATATATTCTCCTCTAATAAACCTTCAGGGATTCTTTTAAAATAAGTTAACCAGTAAAATAATATGTTATGTTAGAGCTGGCCAATATTTAAGTATCAATTTCTCAATATGAATGCTCAATGCTTATAACAATAGGTTAAGCCTTTTGCAGAAGTAAAGATGAATATGCATTGTTATTGCTACTTGGCACACATATACAAAATAAGCTCTTACTACCTCATTGTTATTTTATCAAATACATATTAAATGTGATGTTAAACCAGTACATATTTCTCTTATCTAATTAAAAGCCTCTAGTTCAATTAGGCAGAAAATAATTGGTGAAGAATTGTTAGCTTATGACAAAATGTAAATTGACCCTTTTCTAATTCAGAAACTGGAATTTTGAGTCATAAAGCTCTTGCATTAGTAAAACTATATATACCTTGTATCCCCAACAATTTTGTCTTAAAATTACATATTTGCCTACTTTTGTATTCTTTTAACTTTTCAGAATATTTGAAACAGTTTATTGTGTTAACGCAAAAGAAATATGCAAGTATCAGGAGCTAAAGATGGGGAGGAGTTAATGAAGAAGAGAAATCAAGTTAATTAAAGCATGAATAAGTAAGAAAGCTTTGACTGTACATCCAGCTAAAGAAAAAAAACAACAAAAAATATTTTTTTTACAGGACTTGTCCTAAACAATGAATATCACTTTGTGAAGAGTATTTAAAATTGCACTGCATTTATTTTTCTGCCACCAACTCCTGTGCTGCTTGTACATATGCATGTGCCACAGCACATTCATAGATGTGAGAGGATCATTTTCTGGTGCTGGTTCTAGTATTCCATCATGTGGTCCTGGGAATTAACTTCAGTCCCATCAGCAGCAAGTGCCCCTGCCCACAGTCATCTCATCTGCCTTTGTGAAGACATTTTAAGAAGAGGAAGGTCAAGATACAATTGACACATGGCTTACTTGCCAACACGGCCACCTGCCTCTGCACCAGTATTTTTGTAGGATACTGAGACATATTTCTGCTGATGAGTGTTTTTATTGTAAATAATAACACTGGAAGGTGTCATACGTCAGTACATAATTACAGTAGGTAATGATGGTATGGAACATTTCTGTCTTTTTAGATATGTAAAATGTAGTTGGTTAATGCTTAATAATTGTATATAATTTTGGGTTTTGTTGTAGTATTTTAGTGCATATATAAAATATATACAGATTAACTCAGTATAACTAATGGTTCTACCTTCTTAAACTTTGTGTTTATAGCCTTTAACTATTATATTATCTTGTAAAATATATACCAGATAATGAGGATTGTAATGTTCTTCTGTTGAACGTTAGAATTTGTTTATTCTAACTGTGAATTAACAGTGTTTTAAACCTTTCTTTCATTATTCCTTCTTCCTACACTTTCTGTCTCTAGAAATAAGTATTCTACATTCTGATGAATACTTACATCCACATATGAGAGGTTACAGATAATATATGCTTTTTCTGTGTGACTTATTTTACCTAACACAGTGTGTTCAACTCCCATCCATTCTGCTGCACAAAACAAGGCAGTTTTTATGAATGAATAATATTCCACTGTCTCTACATACCACCTTTCCTTTAGTCTCCCTTATTATAGTATCTCGCTACATTCTCTGTCCTAGCTATCACCTATAATGTAACAGTAAACATGAATACAAATGTAGCTTTCCTTGACATGCTACTTCCTGTGTGTGTGTGTGTGTGTGTGTGTGTGTGTGTGTGTGTGTGTGTGTGTGTGATTGTGTGTGTGTTAACAGGGAAATTGTTGGATGCTATGGTAGGTCTCCCTTTAGTTTTTGCACAGCCCTTATGGCTTTGTTAACTGACTCTCCCAGCAGCAATTGTAAGGATTTCCTCTTCTTCACATCTTCATCATTTCTTTTAATCCTTTATCAGATGACTAACTTGCAGCTCTTCCCCCATTCAAAGATAATAAGTAATCTGTTTTCACTTATTCCTTCATTGTACAGAACCCTTTAATTTAACAGAATGTCATTTGACCATTGATTTTTAACATAGATACTTGTGATTTTTTTTTTTGTGGCTCATATATAAGAAGAGAAATCTTTATTTCTATACCTGTGTTGGAATTGTTCCTCTATTGATTTCAGAGTTTTAGGTATTTAATATAAAATTGAGCCACTTTAGACTGAATTTTATAGCAGGTGAAAATACAGTATAAATTCTTTTATATTTTACAATATATATTCATATGTGGCTAATAAATCTTACATAAAGTAAAATAATAGTTTTGTGATAATATAGCAGTATTTTCTTAGAAAATGCAAATAGGTTGATTGAAACCCCTAGCTTCTATATCATCATGACATATACACATGGAGAAGGTAAGCACATCTGGAGTATTAAGTAACAGTGTAGACAGAGATCTTAGGCATTTGAGTCATGTAATATACTTCAATGAAACCATAGGTGCCTACAGTTTGCTTTAAGCACTTTACATAGCTTTCAGAAGTAGGGACCAGGGCTGGCATTTATCTTCTCTGGTCATGTTTCGAAACCTATTCATCTAGGAGACAGGACATAATACTTCTTCAAATAAAATTACTCATCCTAGTACTCAAGAGAGCTACATCTTTGACACTTCAGCATTGTCAACTTTTAAAGTTACTGATGTCCTCGTATTGTCAGAAACTGGTGGGCTGAGCTTTTACTGTACAGGATAATAATGGATCATGCATGACAAAGATGAAGACCTTGATATTATGATGGATCTCCTAAAGAGCAGAATATGTTAGAGAGCAACTCATGACAAACACAGCATCTTACAAAACTCACAGTGGGAGTATTGTTCTTCTTTCTTGAGTAATGTCCCCTGTTTTTATTATATTCTATACAAAAAGAAAATTGTTTTAAAGGTTTAACGTCCCGAAGTGAGTAAATTTCAATCACCTAAAGGGGATCTCACCAATGTAACACTTGGGAGGTCCCTAGATTATAATTGAATATAATGGAAGAAATTGGTTGTCATTGTTTAATTTCAGACAGGATGCCACTTAGCAAGGAGGGACTAGAAGTCTTTATGCAGCCCAAGCTGAGCTCAGTACACTGTAGAGCCTAGGCTGGTCCTGATCTTGCAAACTACAGGAGACAATACTATTGTTTCTGTCTTTTAAATGTGAGGATTATAAGCCGGGTCCAGTACTTCTTGCTTTAAGGAACATCTTATCTAAATATCCACAAAAGGGCTGACTTGGCTGTTAGTCTGCTAAAGTGCTATGTGCGTTCTGGACAGTGTATAATATGCATTCCTCTACATCATCTAGATATAAAAAACACCATTGTAAAAGCATTGTTCTAGATTAATATTACCAGGAATTGAATCTGTTTCTTGTCTTGGAGGATGCTGTTTGGTAAGTAGTGGCTCCAGGGTCTCTGGTCATTGTTTTGAAAAATATAAATAACTGTATTTGGAAGATATGATCAATTCTTAGCATTCTGATATGATTTCAAGCTAAAATGGATGTCATTTAGTGTCATTATGATCAGGAGGGTTGATGAAGCATTTGAAATCTTCGGGTTTTTTTTTTTTTCGAGCCAGGGTTTCTCTGTGTATCCCTGGCTGTCCTGGAACTCACTCTGTAGACCAGGCTGGCCTCAAACTCAGAAATCCACCTGCCTCTGCCTCCCAAGTGCTGGGATTAAAGGCGTGTGCCACCACTGCCCGGCCTGAACTCTTGGTTTTAAGTGAGTTTTTTTTTCTAGTTCTGATATGTGGGAGGAAATCTTCTATAATGTCTTCTCTGGACAAAATATAAATGGATGGTACCAAAGCAAAAGGGGTAGAAGTGGAAGCAAAGGTTGTATGATATAACCTGAGTCTAATTGAGGGTAACGTAAGTACATTTTTTATACCCTTGCTCTGTGTCACAGACATAAGCAACACCATTTCTTTATTCTGTGAATTGACTTTCATACTTCCTTTGGACATCCCAAGTTACAGACGAAGAAAGCCAAAGAGTAACTCAATATAATTGACAAGATAGAAGCCAACAAATTAAAAGAAATTGCACCAAAAAATCTTGCTTAAATTCAACAGGGTTAACAAAAAAGTTAATCAGAATATCTTGGTTAAAATATAGATAACAAAAGCCAGAGGGCTGTGTTCTAAGAATCACATCTTGAGTTTTTATATATAAAGTTCTTCTGGGATAAGATTAGAGATGAATCAGCTAAAAAATACCTGTCTCACTCCTTGTGGTGTGGTCTCTTTCTACTGAAGCTTTCGAGCTACAAAATAAACAGTCACTCTTATCTTTGCAAAAAAGAACACGTGCGTTTGCCAAAAGTCAACCTTTTCCTTTCTCTTCAACAGAGGCCAGACATCAACGTCAGCCAATGTCACACACAGTGTGCTCAAGTTCTGACTTGGGTAAATCCAGAATATTAAAGGCAATGCAACTTCAAACTTTTACTCAGGTTCTGCTTCTGGCAGGGTTGTGACTCTTGTTTCTTTGATTTGATTTATAGGAATCTTTTTCCACCGTAGAAATTAATTTTTAATAAGTTCCTTGTAAAGTCATATTGCATTTATTTATTATGACGATGTCATGTGGTATCTCTAGGACAAACAAGAGAAGGAACCACTAGTTCTACAATGCTTCACCTGGATCCAGGTTGAAATGTCAGAAACCCATTGACAATATTACTTGTCTCAAAGAACCCCAGCCTTTACTTCATACCACTCCCATAGGTTTGAAAACATGATGTAGAGTACTACAGACTCTGAGTAAAGAGTTTCCCCTGTGGCTGTAACCTTAAAGGTTTATTGAACTGTAGAACCTTCTGTTAGTCACCATGCTTTAGATCTACTTCATGATTGACTTCCAAATGTCTGCATAAAAGTCATGATGCCTTCAACTCAGTATAAATATTAAGTATTGTCACACTTTGAGTGTGACAAAAAACTTCTTGAATTTTAACACTTTTGTTTGATGCTGATTGATTGCTCCATAAAACTGTCTTCCAAATCCTTATTCATTGTCTTTAACTGTTGAAAGGTATCCCAACATTTCTATGATACTTTTCCCCTTGACGCTGGTTCAGAGTTCTTCATATTCTGAACCGTTCTGAGCTTCAGAAAATAATTTCCAGACTCATACCACCAGGAAATATTGTATACTTGGCTTTGGTTTTTTTGTAGACAGGATAAGAAATGGACATATGAAGAGTAATTCCAAAATCTCATGAAAAATCATTAGGCTCTGAATATTATCTACTTAGGAACTCACTTGATTTCTCAAAAAACACCTTGTATTCAAATGTAGAATTTTTAAACAATAATATGTATTTGTATATATAATATACATGTATATATATGTGTGTGTGTGAGAGCATATATAAATATATATTCTAACTTTTAAATCTTATTAGAATTTAGGCACTTATTTATTTATTTGCAATGAATCAGTACTACCAGCCATAGGAGTAAGTCAGGAGCATTTTCTTACCTGGCATGAGCAGAGTCACAGTGGCAGAAAAATGCTGAGCAGATTCTGAGCATAGTTGGTAGATTTTCTTGGCACTCAAATATCTCTTGAGCAAAACTCTGGAATCATTTGTCACTTTCTGAATCTTAATTCACAGTACTAACAATAGATTTGAAAACATCATTGTTGTACAAAGAAATCTTTTCACTTATAAATTATATTTACTTTTATATTTTCTTTTTATATATATATGTTTTGCCTATCATGGAATACCTAGTCATGCAATACAAGGTTGGGATAGATGAAAATTATACTTACTACTGCCAGATCATTTGATTAATTTTCAAATATAGGAAATTATTCTAACACAAGTATTGACCAGATTGCATTAGATGACATTTGAACCCTTTTTATGGTCTTAATGCTAAAACCTAGAAATTATCAGTGCTATTAGTTTACCACACTGTAGTACTCTTTTCAGTAACCATGGTATCTTCAGATGCTTGAATATGTTATGATTGATGTTCATAGACTCAAACATACCTGAGTATTTTTCTTTAGCAGAAACATAAGCATAATGCCCAGAAACTCAGGAAAAAACTGTGCAGTTTGTATGCAAATCATAACTGGTAAACAGAATTCATATTTTAGCTACCTAGATACAGTGACTGCTCCTATATGCCAGACAATATATCCAGCACTCTGAAGACAGTTTTAAGTGTAGGAAATGGAGATTTACAAAAAGAAATGTTCTTTACATTCTGGCTCTTCAAACAGAATAACTCTGTTAAGACTGAATGATGTTTTAAAAATCTATTCATTTGTATAAAATAAAGTTTGTAAAGAACTTTTTAATGCTCTGAAATGATAATTCTCTACTCCAGTAGAAGAGAATGTGACAAAAGTCAGGATGTTTGCTAAGTTAGGACATTATCAGGGTGTTTGAACATTAGTCTCCTTATCTCCAACCTCCTTTTGTCTTTTAGGTCTGTCTTAAAAGATGTGGTGGAGTGTCTCCTTTAGCTGAGTTTTCTTTACTCCTCTCCTTTTCTTTACATCTGGAACATAAATAATCAGTTCCCAAGTAGGTTAACTATTCCATGCCTGCTGTAGTCTTAAATGTTAGATTACACAAATTTAAAAAAAAAAATCTGATATTATCTTTGAAAATATTCTGTAGTACAGATCTACCACCTTAAAGGATCAAATATCGAACCATTGTAGATATTCTTCTTGCATTTTGGCAAATATACTTGTGTGAAATAAAAACAGTGACATCATTTCTCATTGTTTTGGATTTACTCGTTTTATTTTATATGCATGAATATTTTGCCTGTATATGTGTATTTTTACCGCGTGTATGCCCAGTGTTCGCAGAGTTTAGAAGAGGGTGTTGGATCAATCCTATGGGGCTGGAGTTGTGGATGATTATGAGTTGCAATGTGGATGCTGGGAAAGAACGAGAGTTCTCTACAGCCACTGAGGCATATCTCCAACCTTACACTTCTCAGTTGTATGAGAACTCTCTTGTCCTTGTTTTCTCTTTTTTCATTCATTCACTCTCAATAGCTCCCTTCAGTATCACATAAACATAAGTCATTTATTCCATAATATGTAAAGCCAATGATAATACCAGGGAGGTTGGCATGTAAGTGAGACTCCTCAAATCTGTAGTTCCTTATACAGAATCTTGAAATTAGAAAATTCCTTAGATATCACCTATTTAATTTTTTTTCATGCATTTAAAATTTCTATTTCTACTACATTTTCTGCATTTGTACATCTTAAGTATCATATGTGGTTAATGTTTTAAAGCAACCCATATCTTTTGTAGAGCAGCACAAATTTTTATCAGATTTAAGGGAAATTGCACATCCTTTGTATGACCTACTTATTCAAATGAGAACTCATGAATTCAAACTTGGTATGCGTTGATTATCACATCATTTTCAGGGTGGTAGCTACGTCCTGACTTGAGCATCTCTTCAATAGAGTTAACCTCTCTAATTCATATGAACATTGCTGTATAAAGTGTTTTCTGACCTTCATTATTCTCTTGATTTGAATTACCTGAAGTAAATTTGATCATACAAGAGTACACAAAATGTACAATGTACTATGACATCAGCAATGTATGTCTCAGAATACAGCCCAAGTGTACAGAACTTGCATTCATTCTGTCAAAAAAAGTGCAAAGGTGCCAGTTATTTATTTGACTTTTACATTTGAATGTTACAATGTCACTTTATTTCTACTTTTTCCTACCTTGTCCACTATTTTACCTAAGAATAAGTTACACTGCAACCTGTTAAGGTTATTATCACATTTTATTCTAAACTAATGAAACATACTGTTTAAATGTTATCTATATACATAGCTTGAGTGCCTTCACTAATCTAATTGCATCATAAACCAGAACAGAACATACCCCACAGTATTTCTGCTAAGATGCCATAAAGACGTTAACAGTGGAATCTAGAGCATCCACCCAAGGAAACCAGACACAGCAAGGAAGAGAAGAAAGAATATTATAAGACCTAATTGATTTATTTGAACAAGATGGGATATCCCAATATGATGATTTCCCCTTTCAAAACCAAAATAGAAAAATGAGAGGCTAAGACTATGGACCATTCCCATTTCTTTCTTTACTTTTGTTTACTTTTTTATTAATCATTTTGTTTGTTTGCATTTCAAATGATATCCTTCTTCCCAGTTACCCCTCCAGAGACCCCGTCACCCTATGCTCCTTCTTCCACTCTCCTCCTTCCCCTTTGCCTCTATGTGAGTGCTCTTCCACCCACTCACCCACTCCTGCCTCACTGCTCTAGCATCTCCCCATGTTGGGGTATCAAACCTCCACAGGACTAAGGGCTTCCCTTGCCATTGATGTCAGATAAGACCATCCTCTACTACATATGTATCTGGAGCCATGGATCCTTCCATGTGTACTATTTGGTTGGTGGTTTAGTCCCTGGGAGCTCTGAATGGTCCAGTTAGTTGCTATTGTTCTTCCTATGGGATTGTAATCCCATTCAGCTCCTCCAGTCCTTCTCCTAGCTCTTCCATTGGGGTCACTGAGCTCAGTAAAATGGTTGGCTGTGAGTATCTGCATCTGTATTGGTCAGGTGCTGATAGGACCTCTCAAGGAACAGCCATACCAGGCTCCTGTCAGCAAGCACTTCTTGGTATCAGTAATAGTGTGGGAGGTTGGTATCTGCAGACAGATGGGATGGATCCCTAGTGGGGGGGAAGGGTGATCTCTGGATAGCCTTTCTTTCAGTCTCTGATTTTTTTAATCCAAGTCTTTCCTTTGGACAGGAATATTTCTGGGTTAAAATTTTTGAGATGGCTGAGTGGCCCCATCCCTCAACTGGGAGCCATACCTATATCTACTAGAGGTGATTTCTATAGTTTCTCCCCTTTGTTGGGTATTTCCACTAAAGTCATCCCCATTGGGTCCTGGGAGCCTCTTACTTCCCTGGCATCTGGAACTTTCTAGTGGCTACCCATAGTTCCCCATCCCCCACTGCTACACATTTCTATTCAATTTTCTGACCTTCTGTACTTTTCTACTGTCCCTTCCAATATCTGATATTGTCCCACTTTTTCCTTCCACCTCCTCTCTTCTTCCAAAGTCCCCATATAGTATTTCTGCTATAGAAAAGGCTCATCTCAAAATGCATCAACATTAGTCATAACAAAACTAAATTTCCTGATCATGAGATGTATTGAAAGGACTAAACTAGAGTACATTCCAGGATGTTTTGTTGTATATATATATATAGATTGATGCTAAGGTATTATGTAAATTTCCTCTAGGCTTATGGTCTGTCATTAGCAGGATTCCTAGTTGAGATCACTCAAAATGAAAAAGATCCCTACATCAGCACTTCCAAATAGTTTAATGAAAAAAAAAAAAAAGGTTACATTATACAATCTTTCAATTTTTTTCTTTCTGTAGCAGGAAAGTATTCTTGAAGACATTTCAGAAATCCTATGTTTGTAATTGTCATCCAAGTATCATTGAAATAACACTTGGCAAAATGCACAGTCAGTTTAGAAGAGAGAATTGATAGTCTTCCTATTTTAGAAATGGAGTTTGTCTAGAAAGGGTTTGACTACAGGCCGCTCTTTCATTATGTCTGTCAGCAGTGATGGAAACATATTGTCTGAGTGGTATCAGCTTACTTCTAGTAAATAGTCAATATTTATTAATCATAATTTTCCTCCTTGAACAAAATATATTTATACATTGTCTCTTATTTATAAAATCATTCTATCTAATCTGATTATAATAAGTGATGCATAAAATAAAATTATAAGATTATAAACTATCAATAGACCTTTTCTTGAAACTTAAAATTCAGAGAAATGTGCAAGATATATAAGCATTGTACAATGGTTTGAGAATTTATTTTGCAAACATTAATTATAACAAGATTAAAACCCATTTCTGTGATAAAAGAATTATAAAAAGAATTAATATTTTTATTTATAAGAAAATATGGTCATTAGGTAAATGGTTGGTTTGTTTCAGTGTACTTTCTGTACTTTTCTAAAACATTAACACATGTGTCCATATCTAAACATATAAAATAAATTTGCAATGTACTTCTTATTTGTGTTGGGCTTTTCCCCATATTATAAACTCTTGGAGGCCAAGACCTGCTTTTAACTTGATTTATTGTAACATGTGAGCATTGGCTATAGTATTTGATTTTTTATATTGGTTTTGGTTTAAAAAGGTGTGATATTCTATTTATAAAGTGGAATTACCTTGACTCAGAGATAATTATTTTCAGTGTGTATCAATAAGAATTCATATTGAGCTGGGCGGTGGTGGTGCATGCCTTTCATTCCAGCATTTGGGAGGCAGAGTCAGGCAGATTTCTGAGTTATTGGCCAGCCTGATCTACAGAGTGAGTTCTAGGACAGCCAGGGCTACACAGAGAAACCTTGTCTCAAAAAAAAAAATTTAATTCGTATTGAAGCCAAAGAAGAAAACTCAATAAAACATCACTTTGGTTCAGCTTCTGCTCCAGAAGTGTGAGAATGCTTCTTTTTAGGAAGTAGTAGAAGTATCCAGTCTCATTCTTTTCATTTATTCAGCGAATATTACAGCATCTACATTGGACCAGGATCTTGATAAATGTTGAGGATACAAAATTTAATCAGGCATCTTTTTGTCTTGACAGGGTAGATTAGAATAGTCACAAACATTTGTGTGCACACACTCACAAATATCAAATTATAAAACAAAACTACATTAATAAATTTATGCTGGAGAGTTATGGGAGGTCAAGGAAGGACATCTAGTCTAATTGTAATTCTTACTGTATCCTTATTTATTTTACATCCAGAATGAAATTTTAAGTATGAACATTATTTATGCAGAAGAATTATGATGAAATAGGTAACATTCCAGAAAGGAAATATCAAACTCAAAATAAATGGCATGCTGCATCAAAAATGAAGACATGTGGTACATGTTTAATAATTACTATTACTGTCAACTGTAGGAAGGCTTTCACATGGGGTATTGATTTTTTTGCCTTATGATAATTTTATAAAAGTATGTTCAGCTTTTAATCTGTTTTGTAGATGAAGTATTACACTCACAAATTAAATGTAGAAAGTTTGGGTTTCAAACGAAGCTTGTCTGATGGAAGTCTTTTCACAGTCTGCCACTATGAGTTGGACAGTCCAATAGTCCAGGGAAGCTGTTGTCTGTTTCCCAAGGCAGGAGTCACAGGACAATAGGGTGCGAGTTCCATAGCATGGCTTCATGGGAGTTGTTTTCATGTACATATTGAGTTCTGAAATAGACATAAGCTGAACACTTGTGGATAGTACTAAAGTTTGCAATCAGATTCTCGCACATTGAGGACTGGCATGTGTTTTTTATTAATGGAAAAATAAGCCTTTAATTGACTTTTAGCAGTCTCAGGTTGCATTAGTATATAGAATATAAGAAACTGAAACATTCTATTTGAAGGTGACATATCTTCCTGCTTTTGAAAGTTGCATTTACAAATCATATTTTTCCTATCGAAGCATTAAAGTCATCTATCCTTCTAATTGTAAATTGTGTCCTACAAAGTTTCTCATAGCTGGTATATCATTGTTTAATTCCTAGGACCAAAGAGATAGGAAATCTCTTTTCAGTATAATATCTTTAAATCAAGTATACTATTTCAGATATTTCTTATAAGAAAGATTTGTTGCTTATGATTAGGTTCATAGTAGTATTGACTTTTAGAAAACAGAACTCAGTATGTGTCTCTAGTATGAGCATATGAAAGCCTCTTTACATGTAAACATAAGAATGAATTGTCTGTGTGACTGTGTATCCCATAAAATTTGAAAGTACAATACAAGTGACGTTGTTCTGTAAACATTGAAAGAAGTATTTTCAGCACTAACAGAAATGTGAGAGCATCATTTGCAGTTGAAATGAACATTACATCTGTTGGCTGTGGTACTGGAAACCAGTAGCAGCCCTGGAAATTAGACACCAATAAAAAATGTCAAGATTGAAGAGTTAACATGGTCAAACACTAAGCCCCACAATAATTCTCTTCTCTGAAAGTTTTAAACTGATAGTTTTCTAAAGATGGAATGGATTCCATTGTGTATTTTATGAATTTAGAGTGCATTTCCATGATGCAATTTTAAAATCATGTTATTAAAAAAATTCTAAGCATTGTTTTTCAGAAACATAATTTAAAACCTCTTTTATTCATATCTTCTTGTGCATAACTGTTATTTCTCATGGAAGCTCAAAAATCCTCTCCAATGAATACTTTGGAGCCATTTGGGATGCAATATCTGGCACATTGAGTAAAAATTATTCTAAGCAATATTATTTATAGTTTTAAATTAAATTAGCCAAGTGCCATACTGTAGACTTGCTGAGAAAGGACCTACTATCTATCTCTTCTATTCAGTACAATAACTTCTAGCTAATTATGTCTGTTGAGTATTTTCAAGTGGCTGGTGTGATTGAAGAACTGTTTTATTTGTATTATTTTTGAGAAATTGTTTTGCCTCTATTATTTTTGAGGAGTTGTTTTACTTGTATTATTTTCTATTAATAAGTTTAAATGGTCACCTTTTGCTATGTTAGTAGTTATATTAGGTAGATAAGGTCTAACTATTTTTTGGTTTGAACTGTGGTTAGTAAAATTCTGAGTGTAGAAGATGTATAATATTAATGTAAGCCTGAAACTAGCAAGAAAGGTCTTTCGCTACAGGTATCACAGGCCTCAATGGTCATTTCATTAGAATATTGGAATAATAATGAACTAATAATGAAAGCAAGAGCTTGATTAGCAAGCATTTTATTCATATTAGTATTCTGTGTACACACAATCACAAGGTCATCATAGGAGAACAGTAAGAAGTACTAAATACACCAAATCCATGGACTGAAGTATCTGGCCATTTTACTTTTAGGTCTAGCTATTTAGTGATTGATGGGTTCATGGTTTTAAATTAAATATTTAGTGTGATTTTGATGATGGATGGTTGTGACTACTTCCTTAGGCAGCCATACATTTCCAGTGTTCTAAAAATAAGTGTTAAGTACTGTCCCCTACCCCCAAAGTTTTCTGTGGCAAAGATTTGGGCTCATACATCTCTTACAGTTTCTTATTTAATAAGTTTCAGACAAAATGTTTTAGAACAAATTAAGAAATAATTCTTTCAAAGCCAAATTTTGGTAAAACTACAACCAAATATTGAAGTAATTTTTCTCTTGCTCATGCATATAAATAATAATTGAACAGTAATATTTGAAAGTATAGCTCTTACCCTATCTGCTGTACCTATAGTTTCTTGGTGAAGCATTAATGCCCATAAATGGGTTAAGAATGTATTTGTTTTTACTGGTTAATGGAAAAATCTATCATTTAGCTTTACATTTTATTGCTTTGTAATCTGGTAAAAAGTACAACAGGGAAATCTGTTCCAGAGACCTTAGAAGTCACAGTCAGGAACCACATAAATAGTCCCTGGCTGCAGAATAGTTCTCAGACTTCCTTTTCTCACAACCTCTTTCCTTCTCCCTATTCCTTTTGCATGTGGCAGTCCCCTGAATTAGGTTTGTACTGTTTCTTTAAAGCCAGTGTTTCAGAGTGGCTTGACAATTTCTTCCTTAGTGTTACAGAAATGTGTGTGTGTGTGTGTGTGTGTGTGTGTGTGTGTGTGTGTGTGTGTGTGTGTAGGTAGGCGTGCATGCACGTGCATGTGCACCATGCACATCCTAAGGACAGGAATCTACCTTGTTTTATTTTTATGTTCTGTTTTTTGAGACAGAGTCTCTCCTTGGGATTTGGCAGTCATAAATCAGATTAAGCTGGCTGCCTGGTGAGCCCTGGTGTGTCTAGTCCTGTTTGCCTCTATACCTAGTACCCACCCCCAAACCCTGTTTACCTGGGTTGTGATCAAACTTGGATCCTCTTGCAAGGCAAAGAACTCTACTGACTGAATGAGCCTGAGTCATGGAATTCTTTATCTAGGACTCTGCTGAAATGAATATGTTTTCCAGTTATGGCCATAGTGGGAAACTGATGTCTAGATGCCTTACGTGTAGTCAAGAAGAAGACAAAAGAAACTAAAGTGGCAAATGATTGCTTTTAAGACTAAGTATGACTGTGCCTTGCTTTTGAGGTTTCTGAGAGAAGAATGAAACCTGTGGCTTTGAGTGACAGTAAGACTTCCTTTAGAGACTGATGTCAAACTGCAGTGATTCCCTGCCCTCTTGGAGGAATAAACAATAATTATATTAGTAGAGGTACATTAGATGTAAAGTCTGAATTACCAAGGCTGTCCATTTTCGGTCTTAGCCAGGCTATTTTTAAGAACGAATCAGTGAGTATGTCCCACTGAGTGTGACAATGAGAGCAGGCCAGGACAAAAATATACCTCAAAAGGGAAAAAAATGGCTTCTAAAAAACTGTTTAGAAAAGATCCCTTTCTCTAGGCTGACAACTTGAAATGTACTAATTCCTGTTAGTGGGAGATTTATAGTTTTCTAATTTCACTCAGTTGTGTTCAGAAAATACAAGACAAATGCTAAGGGCAGGTCATAATCTAAGGTAAACTCTGCAGAACACACACACACACACACACACACACACACACACACACATGCAGGCATATGCCCATGCACACACACTCACACTCAAAGGAACTGAATGATGTATTCTGAGAAAAAGATCTCATATGCACACAAAAGCACATGATATCTTGAAATAATGGCATGTGTTCTGATCACCTACTGAGCAGGGAGAGCATCTGGATTGTTATACATAAATAATAGTGGGCTGATTCTATTTTAACATTAAATAGAGAATACTTTTTAGATAGATAGATAGATAGATAGATAGATAGATAGATAGATAGATAGATAGATACATAGATACATAGATACATAGATACATAGATAGATAGATAGATACATAGATACATAGATACATAGATAGATAGATAGATAGATAGATAGATAGATACATAGATACATAGATAGATAGATAGATAGATAGATAGATACATAGATACATAGATACATAGATACATAGATACATAGATACATAGATACATAGATACATAGATACATAGATACATAGATACATAGATAGATAGATAGATAGATAGATAGATAGATACATAGATACATAGATAGATAGATAGATAGATAGATAGATACATAGATACATAGATACATAGATACATAGATACATAGATACATAGATACATAGATACATAGATACATAGATACATAGATACATAGATAGAGATAGAAAGAGAGAAAGAAGAGACTGTGGGTGGTTCTTAGGAGAAAGAAAACTAACAAGAAACCTGCTATAATTACAGATCCTTACATTATTTTTAGGATAATGGATGCATGGTAAGATATCTCATTAATTTACAAACATTAATTATAGTTACAGTATGTCCTTATTAATGTTAAAAAACTTAATGTTTATTTCCTCTTATATATTCCAAATTCAAACTTCTCAAGTCCAGTTCCCTTTAAGTAGTTAGGACACAAAGGAAGAGTTTTAAGTTCTTTCATGAAAATAGTTTATTTATTTAAAAGGAAAAATGAATAATGAATTTTAGGTTTATAAAAACTGATTATTTTATATTAATATATATTATTTTATCAAATACAGTTATAAAATGTAGTTTTGGTTGCTTACAGTCAAAAAATCCCTTAAATACACAATTACTAGGGTCTCATGAAGATTATCATATACCATGGAGAGCAAAATAGGACCTGAAGAAACAGATAGATATAATGGTATCCATGAAGAAAGCAAAACTCTCTCTTTAAAGGGAACAAGAGGTAGTTTATTCTAGAACCAAACTTGAGTGGCCATGGCCTGGGAACATAGATTTACCTTACCCCAAAGTACATGCTCCAACAGGAATGCTTTTAATGAAATTTTATAGTTTTATACACTCACTGATAAGTAGATATTAGCCCAGAAGCTCAGAATACTCAAAATACAGTCCACAAACCACAAGAAACTCAAGAAGAAGGAATACCAAAGTGGTACTTCCATCTTTCTTAGAAGGAGGAACAAAATACCCATGGAAGGAGTTGCAGAGACTGTGGAGCAGAGACTGAAGGAAGGACAATCCAGAGACTGCTCCACCTGAGAATCTTTCCCATATTCAATCACCAAACCCAGACACTATTGTGGATGTCAGCAAGTGCTGGCTGACAGGAGCCTGATATAGCTGTCTCCTGAGAGGCTCCGACAGTGCCTGACTAATACAGAAGTAGAGACTCACAGTCATCCATTGGACTAAGCACAGGGTTCCCAGTGAAGGAGCTAGAGAAAGGACCCAAGGAGCTGAAGGGTTTGCAGCCCCATAGGAGGAACAACA
>NW_022196903.1:16629360-16723387 GCF_008632895.1 Mastomys coucha
TTTTTTGGAGGGGAAACCAGGAAAGGAAATATCATTTGAAATGTAAATAAAGAAAATATCTAATAAAAAAAAGTCAGACACCCAGGGAAGTTCAGGATACAGCTATAAGTAAATCAAAATGATGGTTACAGCAAATTAAGGGAATCTCTCTTGTAGGGTTCATATGCTATACATAACATTATTAGCTCTGGATTTGGTGGAAACCATTGGTCTGCTAAGATAATAGATTCCAAAATGTTTTTACTTTTTAATCACAAGACCTTAGTTCCAACCCAGAGATGGGCAAGGTATGGGTCCATTCAGGAGGCTAAAGCTCCTGGAGTTGGAACATTTCCACCTTGACACGTCATTGCAAATCTAATCCATCACTCAGTCTCTTCAGACACAGCTTCTTTCCAGGAACTCATGTTAACAGTGGCATAGCCCTGCAATCCTAGTTATATGGGAAGCCAACCATGAGGGTTGATAGTTCAAGGCCAGCCTGAGATTCAGTGTGAATTCAAGGACAGGTACACAATCTATTGGATCATTGTTAAAAGCAAACATGAAACTAAACAACTAAACCACAAAATACAATCACTAGATATATAGCTTAGTGGTACTGTGCAACCTAGTAAGTATGAATCCTTGTTTCAATCACTATTGCTACTACTATTTGTTGGTATAACCACAAAAGAGCCAAGCTTTGTAGAATAATCTGATTGGAATAATGAACTGTGTATATAATTCAAACAATATCATATACCAAACAATACCTTAAATGTTCTGTAATAACTATTCAACAGTTTGTCTTTTAAACATTTTTCCTAGATTTTATGTTTACCAAATTTAATGTATAAATGAAGCAGCCAAACAAGTCATATCCACAGTAGGAAAGGATGCAAACTTTTCATAAGATGAGTTTAGAGACTTTCCTATAGCTTTGACTGGGAAAGCTTTAAATGTCTATAAGGATTTGTAGGGTCCTTCCAGTCATCATAAACTGAATTATTTCTTTGAACCCATATATTTCTGGATCAACCTACTTCCTTAATACTGCATACTACGAAAATTTCCATCATGCAAATGGTGGGTCATATGCAGCCAAATTTCTAAATAATCTTAATTTTGTTAACCTTTGGACTGTTATTTCAACAATATCATTGCTGTGTGAAGTGTTTGAACTTTCTCAACAATTTTTGTGAGCATTGCAGTCAAGGTTGGCATTTGTGTTGGCCAAGGTATAGGGAGATGATGTAAATTAAATGTATCTCTAATTAGTTAACTACTTAATTCTCAAAAGTGGAAAGACTTATGCTGCCATCACATTGAATGTGGCACCAGAGTAATAAAATTCAGAGAAATGGAGTTGGTTAGCAACCATAAAATTTTTATCATGAGTGGTACTATTGGCATAATTATTATTCTGGTATGCATGATTTATATATACCTACTCTAAATATACTTTGAACTTGTTTGTCACAAACATGGATGCCAAACCACAGTGAAATGCATATTTCACTTTTCGTCTTTTGCATCTTCTTTGTGTATCTTTATATACAGTAGATGATACAAAAAGTGATTCTCAAATCACTAATGAGGATTTCAGAAAAAAAACTGTCTTGCTTCTGTAACTCCTCTTCTAAGTATATTATCTCTACTACAGAATAAGGAGTTATTGCATGATGTCCTTTGATACTAAGTAATAGAGCATGCATATTACTAAATAGGGAGTTACTGTATGCAATACTTCGATACTAGATAATTGAGTATGCATATTACTAAATAGGTAGTTCTTGCATGATGTACTTTGATACTAAATAATAGAGTATGCATGGTACTAAGTATGGGGTATATGATATACTTCAATACCAAAAATATCAAATATGGATATTATTGAAAATGTATGTGTGCATTAAATAAATATTAGGGTACACACGAGTAATAGGAAATGAGATTATAAATTTCATAACAGATAACATAAAATACTTCATTTTAGGACTACTATGTAGATTGTATTTCAATGGATATTTCTGAACTTCAGACTTTTTCAGATCTTATGTGGTCTAACTTAAACTAACTCTTATCCTGAGCTTGTTTGTTGCAATGTTATTAATTGAGGCAGCTCCTGTAGTTTTTTAGAATTTAACTAATCTAATTCTCTCATTATGCATGTGAGTATAACGTGGTCTACTAACTTGCAGTCACCTCTGCAAGATCAAACAGCCGAAGAGAGACACCAAGGAGCTGACAAGATATTTGAAACTGGCTCCCATTCCTCTCCTTCACACAGTGCTCTGTTGCTGTGTGGAACGCTACTTAGAGTTCTTTCGAGAATGAATTAGTCTTTATGTGGCTGAAGTTGTTATAAGACAAAAAAAAAATGGAGGATGGTTATTACAGGTGAGTGTGACTAGCCAAGAACTGTCCATAACATCTCCACAGACTACACATGCAGAAGCAGAAAACATGCTTCATAAACGGAAGCACTGAGCATCCTTCTTCAGCATGTAGCAGGGTAAGCTAGTAATATCTTCCATATAGGCTCCCCATGCCCCAAGATCTAGTCCAGGTTCTACATTCTGTGATCGGCTTTATCTGACCACCTCTATCTTTACCCTTAATATCTAGGTTTCATTTGGACCACTTGTCTGCCTCCAAGGACCCTTCCACACCACATCTAGTACCTCTACCCAACCACATCCTGCATGTCTGTTTTAGGGTTTAGCTGGCAAGCCTGCCTGAGCCTCCCATCCTTGTACCTGCCCTCAGACCTCCAAATCTATCTCCAGATTCCAAGTTTTGACCAACATGCATGTCTTACACAGCAACTCTGATCTCCTGACTTTACTTCTTCTAAGTAATATCCTAACTGTAGGCCCAACCAACCTGCATACCTTTTCTTCTGCCTCTAACCTGCTCTCTCCACATCTTATGCAGAACCAACAAAAGATATATCCAGATCTCTATGCAAAATTCAAAGGAAATGAGATCAAAGAATTACTGCAGTATTTGAGAAAGAATAAGTAGGACATGAGATTTATTTATTTATATGATCATTACCTGTAATTGTAAAGACACCATAATCTTGCCTCTGTACACAGGAAACTAAGGAACTGATGTTCTTTAAGCACAGTAACACAGAACTGTAATTTCAAGGAGAGCTACTATTTCCCTCCCCCCACATTTTGGGGTGGGGTTTATAGTTAAAGCTAAAAATCATGAAGTGCTTAATGCATGTGCTTTCTCCTAGATACATTGTCTGAACTTTTCTTCTTTCCAAAGTCACATTTAAAAGATGAGCTTGGTGACTGTTTCTAAATAGACTGCCAAGGACAAAAATGTTTATTTTGGCAGGATTAGGGAAGGTGCCTTTTACATTTGCAACTTCTCTTTGGATAGTCTAGGATTTAGAAATATTTTCAAGGATATTGAACAGAAAGTAACTTTAGAAGCCAAACTTTCTCCACTAATTCTGAATGTATATATATGTGTGTGTGTGTGTGTGTGTGTGTATGCTTCTGTCTAAAGTGAGTCAGAGAGTTAAATTAATGACTGCATAAATGAATACTACTGGAAATCCATAGGGATTGTTCTGACTACTAAGAAATACAGTAGAAGCCTTTGCATTCCGTTTTTGTTGTTGGAAGGAATAAATATTATCATACATACCACACAATCAAGTAAAAATGTAGATAAGGACTTGATTTCCATAGATTTTAGTTGTGGGCTTCAGTGGTACCTCAGTTGTACTATTAACAGGGCTTTAGACATCTGCCTTCCAATGATATACTAAAGCAGTTCAACAAATTTAACTTGTTCTTGCAATGAACGAGGATGCCATTTATCACATGATCCTGTGACATCCTGTAGCCTCTCAGGAAGAATTTATCCCTCTCTCTTATATTGAATTATACATTATGCATGTCCATTTAATCATAACATAAATATAAGCAGTAATGATTTTAGCACATATCCAGTTAGGGTATGTTCTGCTTTTTGAAACAGTATCCTTATGATGCAAAGAACGAATTGAATTGCATCTTTCTCTTGAGACTCATAGATGCAGGCCTGCACACAGAGCTCTGTAAGTACAGCCCATGACCAGTGATAGCAGCCTTTTCTGCTGCTGTAATGAGGAACTGTGTCTTCCTGCAAATACTTGGTTAGAGATTTGACAAACCAGTGCTATCAGGAGGGCATTGAAGAGCTGAAACTTGGGGAGATCATGTTATGTCATTAAGACATGTGCTTTAAGGGAGCATCGTACCTGGCCTCCTGTGTTCTGCTATTGTCTCCTGGCCACCATAAGGTGGGCAACTCACATAACTCTATGATACATATGTAAACAACAGGCCAGCTAATGCACTAACCCTCTTCCAAATCTGGACCAAAATAAGCCTTTCTCCTTTTCTAAATGTTTCATGTCAAGGATTCATTCCAGTAGTGGAAAGCTAACACAGGCACCTACGAACTTGTTAGAAATGCGAACTCATGCTCTAGACAGACTGCATCACCAACTTCAGAGGTGGAACCTGTCAATCTATATTGTGATGCCAGTTAAGGTTAAAAAGCACTGACATATAACTTGGCCACCCCCTCCTTCTTTCATTGACTCTGCCCCTCCCCCTTCATACACATTTATTTCTTATATTTCCTGTTCTTCTCCTTAACTTTTCCTTCTTCCATCACTCTTTCCTTCCTTTCCTCTCTGTCTTGCCCTTCTCTCTACTTCTGTGAATTAGAGATTGAAAAAGCCATTGCATTATCATCAAACTAGAGAGGCTGGCTGACTTGATGCAGGTACTTATCTGGTTACGAAGAAAGCCTGCATAGAGAAAAGGATATGTGACTCCTGGTGTGTCTGTAACAGCTTTTACTGGGGCAGGTCTGCTCAGATATGGGAATGCTCTTGAAGACACCACTGTTCTATTGTCAATAGTGTTGTCCTTGGAGACATTCTTTCTCTGAATATAATAGAATTTCAAAGCTTACTGATTTAATCTCTCATGCTTCAAATCCAGATGCTGTTCTATTCTAGGTGAAAGATTGCTATTTCTTCATTATTAAAGGAGGAATTGTATCTTCCTATCTATAATTAGTTACTTCAGCCTTCACATCAAAAGAGTAGTAATTTTCTGAACCACAGCCAGATTTACCGAGTATAAGGGAAAAAAATTGGAATGTCTTTTTCTAAGCATGAAAATTTTGAGGCTGTATGTTCAAACTATTCAGTTGAAAAACTGTCCAAGCCAAGCCAGAGGTAAAGTCATACACTTTGTATTTTGTCTCTTGTGGTACTTGCTATGCATCTGTGATATAATATTTCACACAAAGGCTGCACGAATTGTTACAGTGCAAGGTAAACTGAAAAGGTAGTCAATGTAGCAACGTGTGAGAAGATTAAGCAGGTATTGAATCTTCCTCTCAGAGGCAATCCAGGATTTGCCTGTAATCTCAGGGATGGCCTGGCTGAGCCTTACCTAGGTTTTGACTTCTTAAGTCAGTCTTTTCTACACTGATCAACTTTTACAGCAACATTTCTTTCTCATCGCCTTTGCAGAGCCTATGGATTCCTGCCTGTCTGTGTCTGTATTTTTATGATGAAATCTTAATACACCACTAAATAGAAACCAAACAACACAGAAGTTTCCCCAGAGGGATTCATAGAATTACAGTGTTTACAAACACCAAGCACTCAGTTTTGTTATTCGTAAGTTTTGATTTGTTGAATGTCCTTTTAAGGGTCTTACAACTGGTGGCAGCCCAGTTTCTAAGACTCTGAAACTTTACTTGGTACCTGTACCTCTGGCAGATTTCTGGACTCTATGAGGATGATAAAAACCCTTAATTCTGGAAGAGCACGGCTTTGTGGTAGAGTTACTTGAGTATCTTTTAGATGACAGGACATCTGATAGATAGCAGCTAGTAAGCCTATGTATGGTACAGGGTAACTATTTTATTAATTGCTCTCCTGACTTTCTTCTCATAGTTCTTCAAGCAAGAAATTGTGTTCTTCCTCTTAAGTAGTCATGTGCTTCTTTACAGACTATATCAATGTTGCCTTTCTTGTGAAGTGTCACTTAGACAGTGCCTAAAGTTTTATACATGGTGGACGGATGCTGAGTAGATGGAGATGGTTCAGCAGAAATGAGCACTTACTGCCTTTGCAGAGGACATGGGCTCAGTTTGAGCCACACATGGTGTCAGAACTGTATATAACAACACTTCTAGGCGATCCCTTGCCTCCTTCTGACATCAGCAGATAACAGGCACACTTGTGGTGCACATAGGCACAAAGGGAAAACACTCACTGCATAAAATGAAATAATTACACATTGAAGAGTAAAACATTTATGCATAGCAGCTACAGTCAACCTCATGGTATTTGTTGACCCAAACCAATTATGATTTTTTTTCCTTAAAATCCACATTTTTGAACACTGATTTTAGCCTTTAAACTTTTAAGTGAACTTGTTTGAAGAAAATATTAAATATACTTGATGAATGAGGTTCTCAGTAATTTAGAAGTTATAAACAAAACAATAAATTTAAAAGGCAATGATGAAAGAAAGCTGAGAATCTGTAAAGCACAAGACAGTCTCACTGCTCCTATAGATAACGTTTAGGATAGTTGCTCATGGATGCTTCTTTCCTCCCTTGAAATGATGACATAGTAGAACAGTATCTCCAAAGCACATATATTCTGTCCTCTAATAATAGGCAGATTCCTCAGAAAACATTCTCTCTAAAATTTGACATTGATGTTCCTAGATTACCATATCCTCTGAATCTTTTCTGAGTGTTTCCAACACCCATCCCCCATTTGACCTGGAAGATGTGGTAAGCAAAAATAACATCCAAGCTAGACAGAGACAGAGGGGAAAGAAAAGATGTGAGTGTAGGAGATGGATGGGCAGAGAAATAGAGTGTACTCTGAACATTCCTTATATTGCTAGTTTAGAATTTTATTCTCTGGGCAGTTTATCGCCAGAGTAACTTTCAGATTCAGAACAGTGAACAGGAGGCAAAAGTTTCCAAATTCGCGAGTCCCAGAAGTATGAACCATTAGTATTTCAAAGGACAGGCACCAATGCTTCTAGAGCAATCACATTTTATAAATACACTTTTCTTCTAAATTAGTAGCAACTAAAACAAATAGAGAGGATAAAACTCTCAGAATAAAGGTACTGACTTTTACCTAGATAGCATAATGGTGTAATTGTAGATGGTAGGTGGGGTTGGGATGATGCTCAGGTATTTTGTCTACACACTAAGACTCATGCGACCTAATACTTTAGATGCCTTGTATAATGTACACAGAGGATATAAAAATGATTTCTAAGTTATTTTAAGGATTAAACAAATTTAACCATGTTAACTTTCTATTAAAATGTTAGCATATTACTAGCTGGATTTTGAGATAAGGTAGGTCCATGTTATTAACTGTTTTATTAAAAAATTTTACAGCGATAGTAATTATCACTTATGAGGAAACTCTTAGTCAAAGCAAACTTTGTGTATTAAATACACTCCTAAGAATACTTAAAATTTTCACTATTTCTTAAACGCATAAAATGTCAAATACAGTACTGTGTTGTCTGTGCAGTTGATTATAGTTACTTTAGGAATTTGCGAAGCTACATATTAGCATTTTTTAATATGTATGAAATCCAAGGGACTATTGTTAGTACCTAAATAATATTGAGTATTAAAACTTATGACATCTGGACATATTGACAATCAGTGTTTTACACTTGTCTGTTGGCCAAGTTGTAAATCTTTGTTGCTACTCTCTCCTGGCCCTGAATAAAGAAAAGATGATATTCTGTATGGAAAACTAAAGTGCAATTCAAAGGTACAAGCAAAGAGTACACGGTGTTAAGGAGCATTGCTTGTCTTAACTTTTGATCAGAGCCAAACACACTCATAATGGTGCTTCTCCAGTCCTGTGTCTAAGATTGGAATTAGATTTCTCTATCTGATATGAAAGGCTTCTTTTTTCCCTGTAAATATTTTTTTTTAAAATCTGACTTTATATTGTCCTACTCCAATAAGTCTCTCTGCCCTCACATAGGCTCATCATTACAGGAGCAAGATGAAAGTTACACAAAGATGAGGAAGTCCTCGGTATGTGACTATATTTCTCTTAGTATTTCATTTGTCTTTATGTTGTTCTGAGTGGCATGACTAACATAAAATGAATACTTTTTGAGACAGGGTTTCTCTGTATAGCCCTGGCTGTCCTGGAACTCACTCTGTAGACCAGGCTGGGCTCGAACTCAGAAATCCTCCTGCCTCTGCCTCCCAAGTGCTGAGATTAAAGTTGTACACCACCACTGCCTGGCACTTTTATTTTCTTTAGAAAATGACAAGAGAAAAAATTTGGTTGCTTTGCAACACTGTGGAAAACATACGTGCACATTTGGGAACAGTGACGCAGCCTACCCTCTGTTTCACTATTGTCTCCCTATAACTTGAATCACAATATGTGGATCACAGTATCTTCACAATACTGGGTGAAGAAAACAACGAGCAAGATTCTGTTCTTTAAAATGGAGTACTATGGGAAGACTAGTGAATGCTTCTCCTAAGATTTAAGAAATGAGACAGGAAACACAAGGGCAGTGTGCTAAATGTCTCACTAGACCAGATACAATATGCCCTACGAACCTGTGATAGGGACCTGAGCACATTTTGTATTTTTTTAATTGGATATTTTATATATTTACATTTTAAGTATTATCCCATTTTTTGATTTCCCCTTCAGAACCCCCTATCCCATTCTCCCTTCTCCTGCTTCTATGCAGGTGCTCCTCCACTTACCTACCCACTTCTACCTCACCACCCTAGCATTCTCCTACACTGGGGAATCAGGTCTTCACAGGACCAAGGGCCTCTCTTCCCATTGATGTCAGACAATGCCATCCTCTGCTACATATGCGACTGGACCCATGTGAACTCTTTGGTTGGTGGTTTATTGTCCTTGGGAGCTCTGGGGGCGTCTGGTTCAGAAGAGAAGGCTTTCATGGTACTTTGTGAGGAAAAGCTAGGCCAAGAACTAGCAGTTCAGTATCCATTTAATTTCTACAGTGAAACTGTCTTCCTAGTGATAGAAAACTGTGGAACAAGTATAGAGAAGTGTTTGAGCATGCCTGTGTATTCAGATTTATGGTGTCTCCCAGAGTGCATTGCATAGCTTGCATACTCACAAAGCTTGCCGAATCCACCTGAGTGGAACACACCAATGTGTAGAAATTGGAATTACTCTTCAGAACTGAAGCAAGCTTTAATAGATGCTGCGCAAGCTTTTGGAACTAGACACCATGAAGATTCTCTGGGCTATTTCATTAACAAGTTGCATCTCCGCAGCCTGCATTTCCCTAAGTATTTATTGAATAGATAATAGGAAATAACTACTTTCTTTGTGAAGTCGTAAATAATATGGCAGAAGGATATTAAACCCACTGAGATGTGACAGAAGAACTAAAACTTGTGGGTTTTGGGGTTTTATGATGCGAGCCTCTCACCCCCCACCACGAGTATATGTAAAATAAACAGATATATTTGAGCTGTTTATGTGATCAATTATCAACTTAACACCATGGCTGCTAAATGTGGTTCACTTAAACACAGAAGTCATTCTTGCACTTTTTCCTACAATAAGAATTGCTGAAGGGCTTTACTGAATATATAGGGAAAAGAATATCTTATCCTTACCCACAGTCCACCTTCAAATGATGCAAAACCTTTTATGATCATAAAAATTTTATGTCTGTGCTTCTCATAATCACTGTGTGGTTCCCATAAAGGTGATGGGAGGTCACTGGCTCTTCTGGTCCAAACATAGTTTTATGCTGTTTACTGAAATAGTTCCAAGCGGTGCCATGCAGAGATGACACATTGCCGTTCTCACTGCTATCAGCACGAGATCTCCCTCTGGTTTGTCTGTTAAGGGCTTAGCATGATTTTGCAATTAGTTTTTAATGGTAAGTAAAGAAAATCTCAAGTAGCGATATACTTACTGAATTAAGCTTCTGAGGAGCATAAGGTTGTGTGTGTGATTCTCGTCATCACAATAACCTTTGCTTATATTGCTCTGTATACTTTGTTGATTCAAAATTGTTCTCAGTGTCACTGACTCGAGATGAGTATCAATATTATGATCATTTTCTGCATCAAAACATCATATGTGGATTGTGTTCAGAAGACAGAGAGGAGAAAACCACTTCAGAAGCAGGGGTGTCCAGAAATGTTTCTGCCCCTGGCTCCTTGGCAATTTATTTAACTTCTCTGAAGTTCAGTTTTGTGACTAGAATGAAGCATAAGATTGTTTTATTTAACAAAGTTATTGTATATGTTTTACTCTGCCCCATTTTTGTTAAATAGAAAGCACGTGGATTTTGAAATTTGTACAGCTACTTAGAAAAGAAAAATAGTATAGAGGCAATATTGTTTATAAGAAGGAATTAAATGGGAAATACATGGACAATGGTGAATGACTCAATAGAAGAGATAAGGTAAGATCTAAGGGCCTGTGATAGGGACTCGAGCACCCTTTGTATTTTTAAGTTCACAAGAAGAGACGACTTTAAGGTCTTTAAGAGGAATAGTTAGACACCATGATTGCAGTCTCAATCTGTGTATACAAGCGTGTATCCTTATCAGACCCTGGCCAAATATTTTTTCTTCAAGGACATCCAACTAGGAAATGTTTGGAGAAATGAAATTGAGAGATGGGGTGCTAGTAAAAAATATGTTTCTATAAAACATCAACATTTCATGTATCGCTGAATACATATCCTAAAAAAAATATATAAAAGGATTTTTCTAGTAAATATGGTAAAGATAATATGAAGTATTTTCCTGACAGTTTAATACATATCAAGTTTGTGTGAAGTTCATAAATCCTAACTTATAGAATATTCAATGTTATTGGGGTATTGTTATTTATTGGTCACATGCCTTCTGACTTACTTAACTCATCTAGTACATTGTCTGGCTTTTTATTTTATAAATTAAATATATGATATTCCATTTCTGTAATGCTGGAGATAAAACTGTTTATTTTAGCACAGAAGCCTAATCCTTGTCTACACACCAGTTATAGAGAAGTCATTTCCCACAGTCCCCATTTCCTCTTGCTAATTTGTCTATTAAAAATCACTGTCCTTTTCTTCTTGGTTCCTTAGGATCCTGGATGCTTATTAATAGAATTTGGTGAGTACATCATTGTATATTCTCAAACTCCATGAGTAATGAGTACCCCTTATTACTACAGTGAGGGTACTATCATTGTCCTTAGACACATAGGACATAGAAAGAGAGATAAGAGAAGAGGAGGGAGGGAGAAACAAGGAGAATAACAATATACATTTATTTTATAATAAACAAATGCTTTAAAATATATAAGCAAAGAATACATGATGGGCTGGAGATAAACTCAGAGGTAATGATACCTTAGATTGCTTATAATTTTCAAAGCATACAGACTTCCTTGTTTCTTTATTTCTGTTTCTAAAAAATAGTGCAAAGAGACATACCAGATCATATCATTAAAGGTGTGCTCTTTGGAAATTTCTACTGATTATATTCCGATTTCCTTTTCAAAGTGTTACCTCTGTTAAAAGGATGTATTTCAAAGAGATTTTGTAAAGCATTGTGCATAGCAATTCAGGTGGCTCTCCTTATAGAAAAAGTCCAGAGAAAAGAATAGTACAATATTTCCAACATATGTTTGCATTTTCCTTTGCAAAGCTAGTAGAGACTTAAACTAATTATATAGGTAGTTGAAGTAGAAAAAGATATTGAATAAATAGCATGAATTTGCCAAGTCTTGAGAGCGAGCCCATAGTATCTAAACTATGTTCTTTTAGTAACAACAGTGACAAATATTTATTGAGCCAACTGCAAGACTATGGTAAACATTATGGTTCAATTGTATACTTATAAGCACATGCAGCAGGTAACTTATTTTCCAGATGAAACTAATACAGAATTGTAAAGACTTGCTCAAGTCCCCAGAAAAGGACTGTGCACCCACCTACCTCAACAATACTAATCCAGAATTCCTCCTGTCAAAAGGAAATGCAGGGACAAAGAATGGAACAGAAACTGAAGGGAAGGCCATCTAGAGACTGCCCCATGTAGGGATCCATCCCAACTGCTGACAGCAGACCCAAACACTATTGCTGATGCCTAGAAGTGCTTACTGACAGGGGCCCAGTATAGTTATCCCCTGAGAGGCTCTGCCAGAGCCTGATCAATACAGATGTGGATTACACAACCAAACATTGGACTGAGCATGGGGACCTCAATAGAAAATTTGGGGCAAGGACTGTAGGAGTTTAAGGGGTTTGCAACCTCATAGGAAGAACAACAATATCAACCAACTAGACCCCCCCAAAGTCCCCAGGGCCTAAATAACCAATCAAAGAGTACAAAGTAGGTACCCATGGCTCCAGCTGGATATGTTGCAGAGTATTGCATTATTGCCATCACTGAGATGGGAGCCCCTAGTCCTCAGGAAGCTTGATAACTCAGCATAGGGGAATACTAGGGCACTGAGGCAGGAGAGGGTAGGCCGGTGGGGGAGCACCCTTATAGAGACAGTGGGGAGGGAGGAGGAAATAGGGGGCTTATGGGGCGGAAACTTGGAAGGAGGTTAACATTTGAAATATAAATAAGTAAAATAACCAATAAAAATGAAAAAAAAGTAAGTGACTATGTAGGTGTTTGGAAAGAAAACGGGTATTTTAAAACTTACTTTCATGATTGTGGCAACTTGAATTCACATGTTGTGTCTTATATTATAACTTTAATTGACTAATCTATCAGGGTGGTTTTCCCTGCCTCACTAGTTCTGCAGCAGTTCTGGATCTATATTAGTCTTGAAGGGGTAAGTTTGGAGAGAAATTACCAATGGGATCACAAAAACTAAGCTTCACCCATACAGATATTGATAGTATTGGTGAGAGTAGCCACATGATGAAGTTGGAGTAGCATAAAATGATGAGACGTGACTGGCTATTTTGGAGTTTTGGTGTTTTGGTGGTCTGTTACATCAGTACCAGGAAGGGCACTCATTTTCAAGGGCTGATGAGATCATTCCCAGAACTTTTCAGAAATCTAAGCTTCCTACAATTGCTCACATCACCAAGTCTTGAAGCTGGGTAGCTCCTGAAACTCTGAGGGCTTTTCTATTGTAGAAATAGGAACAAATGGATTTAATTAGTGAAGTTGGTTGATTCGCTTTAACATTTTGTCATTTGTGTGTGGTGTTCTCTCTCTCTCTCTCTCTCTCTCTCTCTCTCTCTGTATGTGTGTGTGTGTTTGTGTGTATCTCTCTTTGTCTCTCTCTCACTGTCTGTGTGTGTGTGTGCACTTGTGTGTGTGTGTACATGTATGTATGCAAGTGGACTGCCAGAGTGTGCTGTGTAGTGATCATAAGACAAGCTTGAGTGTCAGTCTAAACTTTCAACTTGCTTGGGGCAAGGTCTTTTTGGTGTTCACTGCTCTGTGCACCAGCCGAGCTGGCTTACAAGCTTCCAGGGATTAGTCTATTCCTGCCTCCCACTTTTCCTGTACTGTACAGTAAATACTGTAATAGGTGAGTGCTACTACACCTAACCTTTCATGAGTTCTGGGGATTCGAATTTAGTTCCTCGTGTTTTACATAGTAAACATTTCACCCACTGAGATATCTTCAAATGTTAGGAACTTTATTATTCATTTCTGGAGGTTATTAAATGCGTTTAATTATATATTTTCAGTTTTCTTAGTGATCATATAAAAACATCACTGAAGATTTTCTTCATCTGATTTTTTCATGAGAGTTAGATTGCATTAGTTAGGCCTGGTAGCATAGACCTGTAATCACAACAGTTTAGACAGCTGGGATAGGAGGATGTGAGTTCAAGTCCTGCTTAGGATAAAGAGTGGGTTCTAGTCCAGCCTGGCAGCTAAATTGACTGTCTCAAAACTGAGATGAAAAAGGAGGGCTGGTGATGTAGATTCATGGTAGAACCTTTACTCTAGCCCATGCAATTTAAAGAATTACAGAAGAAAGTTAGCAGAATTATAGATACATGTAGAACACAATTTGTTTGTTATTAATAAGAAAATTATCCTGAGTAACATTATTGATAAATATAATGATAGGCAATGTACCATTGTATATTTATAGAGCTGTCTACACAAAAATTAGGTATGTGGTGGTTAGCAAGTTTGCTTATTAATACATGGTAAGGAAAAGCATTTGCTGTTGAATGTCTCCTTGTGAAACATACTATTCCAGTTTTAAAAGGATGCTAGAATAACATTAAATATACAGGCAAAGTTAGTTTATTTTTTTTTTTTTTTTTGGTTTTTTTGAGACAGGGTTTCTCTGTGTAGCTCTGGCTGTCCTGGAACTCACTCTGTAGACCAGGCTGGCCTCGAACTCAGAAATCCACCTGCCTCTGCCTCCCAAGGGCTAGGATTAAAGGGGTGCGCCACCACCGCCCAGCCAGTTAGTTTATTTTTAAGGCAACCACTTTTATTTTTAAATCTCTTTCTTTGGGTTTCAGTAGTAATTATAAGACTTAAATGATGAAGGTGGAGTAACTTCTTGAATTTGAAACAGCTGCAGTTCCATTAAATGTCACCAGCCACCTTGTTGGGTTTCCAAGTTGAGTCTAGACTTGCTACTGCTGGTAGAGTACCTAAGCTCCTGTTCTGTGAGAAAGTCTGCCAAGGGATTTTTCTTAAATGTAAAGAACAGTGTCTTCTCTTAGAATCATGCTATACCTTTAGAACATTTGTAACCTTCTATGGTGTGATCTAACCCACCTGCTTCCAGATCATTATCCTAGAAGTTGAGGAGTAAGTAATCCTAGGAATTTAAACCCCTATTTAAAGCCTGTGGAGACATTTTTATTTCTTCTGTATACACACACACACACACACACACACACACACACACACACACACAAACACAAGACATCTGATATTCTGTTTACTTCTAAAAGACCTCCATCAGTGGACATCCAAGAGAAAAGGGAGAGACTCAGATTTAGTTGAAATTATTCCAGATTTTGAGAAATAAGTGTGTATAGCAGACAGAACATGGGTCTTGAGGTGAGTAATAGAACATGGGAATGGTGTGCTCAAAGGATTCACAATATGGGGTATGGAGGAAACATTTGTTTTCCAAGTGTGATTTGTTATCTTGTCTTCCCCCCAAAAATGATAATAGATCTTATTATCAAATTATTAGTACAATCAATAACTTAATGTGGTACTTCAAAGGAGAATGCCTCCCAAAGGCTAATATATGTGAATACATGCTCCGAAGTGCTGAAACTCTTTAAGAAGAGTTAGGAGGCATGGATTTGTTAGAGAAGATATTTCCCTGGGTGAGCTGTGCAGTTTAAAAAGATAAGTCCAGGTCCATTCTCTCTCTGTCTTCCTTGTGGGACATACTTGTGGGTCAATGGATCAGTAGTTTTCTAGTACTTATTGTTCGAACTCTAGGCCTGCCTGCCATGTCTGCCAGCCTGCTGCCACCTCTTGATCATGGACTTGCTGTCTGAAACTGTAAGAAGACTCCCAATTAAATGCTTTTTCTTTTTTTTAAGTAACTTGCCCTGTTTGTGATGGTTTGTCACATTAATAGAAAAGTAACTAAGTCACTTATGTAAATAGGGTGGAATAACTATAATTAATGCATAAGTTACTGAATAATAATTCTTTAGAATCTTATAAATCTTGGTCAGATTATTCTACAGAATTTTAAAGAAAAAAATAAGTATTATTTGAGATACAGACTAACAGATTTCACTGGCTTGTTTGGTCATTCATGCAGTTAATAAATATGTGTCAGGCTTGGCATAAGCAATGACTCTACAACTGGGCTAAAGAACCCTTGAATATGTATCAATTGTATTCTGTGTCATAGAACATTACGACATAGAACAGCACAAAAGTAACACCACAAAAAATATAGTCACATGTCAATATTACAAGGTTTATACCCTGAAATACATAATCTCTAAATATGTATGAGTAGATAATTACACAACATGTGAAAAATAGTTAAAATGTAAGTAAAAAAATGTGGCTATGATAAATTATATATTCTCATTAATTACATTGGAGTGGAAGTTCTAGAGCTCTGCGATCTTCAAGCAATGGTTGCAGTATCCTCATGAGAATTTCCTTAATGGAAAGAGAGTATGCACATGCACACAATTTGTGGAGGGTAAAAACGCAGAATTGTTGAAAGATATAGATGTAAATTCTCAATTCATCAATTGATTAGAACTTAGTCCAATTCCAATTACTCTGTAAAAGGAATAGTATCAATTAATGTGATTAATATGAGGTCCATGTGAGCTTGAGGGAAATTTAACATTGCTCAGCATTTAGTTAAGTGCTCTGATTCCTTCCCAGCCACCAGCCACCCACATCCTGATACCCACATCTGCAGTGAGCTAAAGGAATCTTCCGTGGAAATAGGTTCAGCCACAGAAAATAGTGCTTGTCTTCACCTTTACCACATTTGACTTGGAAAATCTGTGGAGGGCAGAGTGTGTTTTGCTTCCTAGGGCTCTTAGGAGAGTCTGCCTTGACCGGGTATTTGTAAGGTGGCACAGTGGGCCAAGATACAACGCAGTCTTAAAGTTTTTCACAGCAATCTTGATGGTTCAGAAGGAGAATGACAATTCCCCTGACAATTGCCCACTTCTATTTGTTATTGGCATCCAGACCAAAATAAATAAATAAATAAATAACACTTATTACTTATAGAACATTAGACCAATTCGTGTATCATTGTTTTGGATGTCAGCCCCCAAAGGATCCAAAGTGTTATATCTATCATTTTCAAGAGGTTCCTGCTGTCAGTGCATTGCAAATGTCATGGTCATAAACAATAACTAGGTGAATGTAAGTCAAACAATGAGACTTCAAATTACCCATTGCTTTTGCATAAGATGTGTGTGAGTGTGTGTGTTTGTGTCTGTATGTGTATGTGTGTTTGTATGTGTATGTGTGTGTGAATGCATGCACACAAATACACACTTGTGTATTAATACTTTAGGCTTTTCAGGACCTTGATCTCAGAAAAGGTTTTATTGAAAATAGAAGATGATTGAATCATTAAGTACCATTTTCAAAGCAGACATTTAAAGATGTTTCAAAATCTGAGACATCTGGAGGAAGGAAACAAAACAAAACCAGATGAGCAAAAATAAATGAATGAGCATATCAGAAACCAGGTGTTGGTACTCAAAGAGTAAAAGTTAGAAATATTTATTTATTTCAAGATTTAATATATTCATGATTTATAATAAATTATTAGAGAAAGCTAAATTTGAACATTTGACTCCAGTTTCAGACAATTAAAAGATAAAACTGTATTCTTTCTATGAGCTCTACATGACTCACATAATGGAAATCCAGGTGTGCCTGGTCTCCATACCATTCTTGCACCTATTAAAATTCTAATTTTGCTTTCAGAGAATGAAAAATGATTCCACTTCTAGGATTATCTAGGCGGCTCTGTGATGCAGAGGCAATTTTCAGATTTACATTCTTATCAGTGCCCTGTAAGCTCTATTATTTTAACAAGGCCTTTCCAATTTCCTCTAATAGTTTTCATAACTACCTCAAACTTATAGTTAAATCAAAACTCATTTTTGCAAGAACTCATTTCTTGTAGATATTTGAAGCTACCAGCGTCACACTTCTGTAGAGTTGTCATTTCCATGAGTGGACTTTAGTATACCAATTTACCCATAGCAGATCTATTAAGTTTTAGCCAAAAGTCATGAATGTAAAGTTTATATTTTCAATTTTATCAGCACATTCACAAATCATATTTTATATTGCATACTTTGGCTCTTATAAGCATAGGCTAACTAAACCTTGAAAACATGTATAAAGAAGGACAGTGGGCAAAGCTTCCTTTTGGCAAAGAAATGGCATTTTTTTTTTTCGTTTTTCTGCGTGATTGCACTATCAGTATTGAATGTTTAAAATTCAGGTTATAATATTCTAACTTTAGGTATTATATAAATTATAAAGTATATATTTTTATTGCCTTACTGAACAACAATAATATATGTGTTAATCCTCTTAAAAATGTAGAACACATTGACATGTTTTCATGAACTACAAGTGCTTAAAAATAAGTCAGGGTTTGGTAGACAACATCCAATAATCCTACCACTCAGGTGCTGGAGGAAGGAGGATCAGGAATGCAATATCTTGCCTACATCCTCAGTTACACTGGGAGTTTGAAGCCTGAGATCCAGTAACAAAGGGTACAGGATGGCAAGGAGGGAGAAAGGAAATAGAAAAAGTAAAACGTAAAAAATAAACAAACAAAAAACAAGAAGAAAACAAACTAGAATAAAAATTTGAAACACATATGATACTTGTATACTATATATTATTTATTTTAATATTTCATTAGAATTTATATGTTTTGATCACTTTAGTGTTTGCCATACCAATAAAACAGCTGTTCCTAGTACCAATTCTTTTTTGTTTACTAAGAACTTCTCATTCTAGTTGAGCATATTCGTATATAATGCTCAGTTCAAATAGACTAACGAGTCAGAAGTTACCAAGTGATTAAAGTTGGGTTAAGTGCACGCCAAAGTGAAATAAATGGTTTTCCTGCAGTAACCTTCATACCTCTTATGCTTTGTATGACACTGTGATTTGGCAGAACTTGCAATATGTGGATTTAGAAATTAAACTGTCTTTGGAGATTATTGCCACTATGCACATGTAATTAACTCCACTCATTCCTGTCCACGAAGCTGAAAAATATTCTTCTTCTTCATCCCCCAGTCTCATGTGAAGTTTTTAAGCAAATGGTTTTAAATCAATTAGTTGAAGAGAGTTGAGAAATTTTCTGCTAGTTTTATGAAAATTTCTAAGCTTCCAGTATTCGTGCAGCAGGCTGGTTGGATAAAATAGTAAATGCTATGCTGTATCAATTAAGCAGACATCCATTGAGCACTTGCATGTATCTGTCACCATGGACTCTGGGGCGTGATGGCTGATAAAAAAGGTGTGAGAGTCTGTGGCATGTTTGACTTGGAAAGAATTTTAGTCAGTCTGCCTTTCCTGATCTATTGTCAGAACGTAGAAAATGCAAGTTATTTAAACTCTCACATCTAAATTTAGAGTCAGCTCTAGAAATAAACGTACAAGAGAAAACAAAATTAAAAACAAGTGAGGCTAAGAGTTCCGAGTAGGTGCCGAGTTGACTAAAGATAGTGACTTGTTAACAGTGCGGATTACACAGTGATGCAAGGTGATCAGAAGCAAAGGCGGG
Source organism: Mastomys coucha (assembly GCF_008632895.1). Lineage (NCBI taxonomy): Eukaryota > Metazoa > Chordata > Mammalia > Rodentia > Muridae > Mastomys > Mastomys coucha. The sequence continues at coordinate 16,648,670 of NW_022196903.1, forward strand.
GAGGGAATTGAATTAAGCAGAAATTCAACTGTATCATCACAGCTAGATTTTTAAACCTCAGAATATTATTTTCATTTTCATTCACTATATGTGGAAGATAAATATCATTCTTTACTGAGATCATTCATAGTGCTTAAAACCTGCAGAAATAAATCTAACATTTCAACAATAATTACAACACACCTATTTGAACAAAATATTAATTTTAACAGCAATGGTCTTTCCATAGCATATAAGAACTTCAAGACTCATGTCTTTTTGTGAGACTACATCTCACAAAAATAGGTAAATAAATATTATTTTTTCAATCTAAACAAATATGATTTACAGTCAGTGCTTCACATAGCTGGAAAGATGTTAACCTTTCAACCTGTTTATATGCCTCTTTGGAACGATGATTTAAATATTTATAATAGCCAAACAAAACATCAGTAACAAATTTTACATAACTTGAGAACGTACATAAAAATAATGTCAATATATGATAGACTTTGACTTTGGGTACTTTTATTTCTAATTATTCACCTACAATTTAGAGATGCCTTTATGCAATTATATTCTTCACTGTTTAATATGCTAGCACAGTATTCTTTTCATCTGCTATGATTATTTGTTTCTTTCTCGATTAACATAACTACATAGAAATATCAGAACATTTGGTTTCACGTTTTCATACCTCTTGTCCCAGTTCCACCACCCTCATAAACAGAGATGACTCTAATCTCTTTTTATCTGAGTCAATGGCATTTTTACTATTTGGCTATTTGTGTCTTTTCTTATTACCAATATAGTTCCATCAACTCATGCCCTTATCCCAAATCACTTTGGTATAACAATGGGGTTGCTATAGCGATCTTCTTTTTTTAAAAAGATCAGTTGTAGATACTTAGGCACACAGTACCAAGGTACAGTTTTCTAATACAAGACCATGAACTCACTATTCTATACAAGAACTGTTCTATACATCAACATCTTACATCATGATAGACCTTGAACTCACTACTCTATACAAAAACTATTCTATACATCAACATCTTACATCATGATAGACTTATTATTGGGTATGATTCTAAAAACATTTTACATTAAAATATACTTATTTATACTAAATTTGGGTCTGGATGTTTACATGTATTGTAATGTAGAAAATCCTTTCCAAATACTGTGAAATATATTATGGAAAACAGCAAATAAAAGTCAATTATTTACATTTTTCTAAAAGTTGGTCAGAATAAATACCTTTAATTAATTCATAACAGATATGTCATGTTTTATATCATGATTTAAGCCATTGAAACATCAGAATCATTCCAGAGTCATTTTAAAATCATTTTAGAAATACTATTATGTAATAAAAGAACAAAACCAATACCCCAAGCTGTACACAGAAGTTACAGAGATTATATAATGTAATTACATGCTCAACACCACTGTTGAATCTTACTCTATAAACATCTGCCTTCCATTATCAAGAAAGGAGGTTCTTAAAATTAATTTTAAACTGCATATTTCTACCTGTATACTATAATAGACATATAGCATACAAGTTTTAAGTGGTCAGTAGTGAAGCATAAACCACATCATTACATTAGGTTTACTAAAAGAAAAATATCAAAACCATTTTTATAAGAATATAATAAAATTAAAATCAAATCAGTATTGAATTACTCAGTCACATTTTGAGATTTTTGTTACATAGTAGTACTTGTAAAACAATAGAAATCATTAAAAATATGTATTGTGTGTGCTGGACTCTGGAGGTACATAGCATTGCATGCTGTACAATATGACAGAACATGGAGATACAGGTATGCTCTAGTTACCTACATCCAGATGGGGGATGAAGAAAGGATTTGTAGAGGAAGTGTCAGTTTAATCAGGCTGACCAATTCAATTTGATCTGAATTATTCAGGTATCCATAGGAAATTTAGGAGTAACTGATGAAAAACCTCCAAATGTTAGAGGAGGTGTGTGCTATGGAAAGACATGGTTTACTATGAAGCTTGTGTTTATCTGTGCAAGAGAGACAATACAAAGTAGTCAAAGACCTTTCCATTGTGCAAAAGCTCCTTCAGATTCTTCTCTTAAAGACATGATACATTGAAGAATCTGAAATCAAGAAGTAACAATGAAACTGCACTAATGAAAGTCTTTTCAGTTAGAATTCTGTGAGCTATTCGCCTATGATACAAACCAACAAATCCCTATATGTAAAATTTTGAGTTAGAAAATTGATGCATTCAGAAAAATTTTCTAAAGAGTTTATATTTTCACTCCTAAGGTTTACTGAAAACAATCCTTTTTCACTCGCCACGTGTTAATACTGCTTATTATTCAGACTTTATGATTGAATTAAAAAATACCTCTCTAGGCAGAGATAGATCATATATGTAAGAGTGAGCTCCAAAGTGATTATACATCTACATTTTAAGTCCCCAATTTATGTACTATTTGGAAGAATTATATGGTGTGAACTTGTTGGCCGTTTTTAAAACTGAAAGAACATTTCATATATCTACCAGAAGATGTTTATACACACAAACACATGTTTTGAACTGTTTTAATGTTTTTATACCAAGAGTAAAATTTTGGAGAAACTCTATTTAATAAATTAATAAATTTATTAAATTTTGTGATGATTGTAGTTCTAAAAAAGTGCCTTCAAATTAAAAGTAATTGAAAACAAACACATATCAATATGTATTCTACTAATGTAGAATTTATTACTTTATTTTGGGAAGTGTTTTACAAGTTCCAATTTTCCAGAACTATTATTGAAAAATTAACTTGAATAATTAAATACAAAATTGCTATAAGAGATCTTTTGAATCGACAGATTACAGTGGAATCTCTGCTTGTATGTAAATGACAAATACAACTGGAAAAAAGATGGTTTTCATAAAAAAGCGACAGAAAATAAGCATGCTGACAAAATTTTTCACTGTAGACCAGAATTGTTTTAGGTGTTCAATTATAAAAGAAAGAAAAAGGGCAGGACTGAATGTGATTATTCAGAGATATGGTGCAGGAGAAAGTCTATTGTAGATACATGGGAGAGCATAGCTAGAGGCAGAGACGCATGTGGGAGAGTTCAGAGTGGACATGACCAGACTGAGCTGGGCCGTGATGTTGGGTGATGAGGAAGGGAAGGAAAAGGGGAAGGAAGGAAACCGGTTGTAGCCACCAGCAGGCAAAAGGTAGAAAAGAGGTGGGTAACCAAAACATCTGCACTATATAAGAAAGGACTCTAGGGGAAGGGCAGTCCGGTGCCTGAGCCACAAAGTTCAGGGTATGACAACTATACCATGTAGTAAGTACAGTCTGAGGGATGCTGGAAGGACCTGGAAGCCAGATCCTCTGCAATATGCTAAATAGGATCCTCAGCCATTTATCCAGGGTTTGGAACTTAGCAGATGTAATTCCTCATATTCAGTCTCTGTAAGTTCAAAGAGAATCAGAAAATATCTGCTGGGCTGGAGTAGCTCAGGTCTGGAGTGTGGACTTAGCATAATGATAGTTTGGGTCCAGTTTTTAGCACCACAAATGGAAGGAAAAAGCCAAAGAGAATCAAGTAAGAGTGACAACCAAAATAACTATAAATTAGAACTGGAAAGTAAGATAGAAGTGTAGGTGATGCTGATGACCATGAGGCCTCTTTTTGTATGAATCATTTGTTCCTTTCAAAATTTCAAAGAGATAAGGTAGGGGACCTAGTTTCTAAATCTATGTCACAAATGAGGCATTTGAATCCAATTGACTACAGGCCTAAACATTTACAAATATGAGAGTTTAGAGACGGTTTTCAAAGATCCTTTCTTTTGCGGGTGAGAAAACTTAGCCTCAAAAATAGGAAATGCTTTATAATGCATGTTCAGTTTGTGGCTGAATTTCCAAGACTGTTTTGTCCAGAACTCTTCATCTTACACAGCATTAACAGGTGAGCTGCACATAAAAGTATGAAAGGTTTTAAAGAAAATAATTCATAAAGCAAACAAAATGATTTCTAGCTATTTTTAATGAAATTCACTTGTCCTGGGACTCTACAGTCTTACATAATTTAACAAATAAGGGGTAATGGGTTTTGTATGCTTCAAACAATAGAATCACCTAAGGAAAGAGATACTCATTTTTATTATACCAATGACATTATCCAACCTTGTAGAAAATCCTATATCCTATAGCTTCTGTCAATATATTCTTCTAAACAATAAGAATTAAAGGGACTGTTGTTAGCTAGGTTAGGGGTATCTGTGTCTTGAGTTAAACTCACTGTTACTGTGGTATAAATTATGATAAATGTGCCTTGTGATAACAAAATGTTCTATTAATTGACTTTTAAGGGTCAAATGAGTTAATCCTTGGCAATTATTCTGATGTTACAGAACTGAGAATTTTATGCTGAATTCTAGATATAATTAAAATGCACTTTTTTTTTAACTGTTAGTTACTTTATGATCTTAACAAAACCACCCAGCTATACAATAAGGTCATTTATTAGCAGAGTTACTTTAATTAATAAGGTTAAAATTATGATCTGGAGGAAAAACTGATAGTGTGAAAATCAAGCCAACTATTTGAAAGAATGGCATCAAATTGGAGTGTGATTTTTGGTGATAGTCTTCTTTTACATTGATGTTCTGTGATGTGAGATCAACTACTAGAGACAAAGGGACAAATTGCACAGTAGGAGAAGAAGATGGCCTCAAAGGGGAAGCAAGAATACAGGAATAATTGCTACTGAAATTAAGAACTGTGGTTTGAAAAGGCTTTCTTAATTGTATGAGTTTACTTTTTTAGACAAGTTTGATAAATGGCATGCATGTGTACACTCATAAAGATATACATGAATGGGCTAGAGAGATGGCTCAGTGGTTAAGAGCACTGACTGTTCTTTCAGAGGTCAATTGTTAGCAACTGCATGATGGCTCACAACCATCTGAAATGTGATCCATTGCCCTCTTTGGCTCTGAGGACAGTGATGGTGTTGTACTCACATATATAAAATGCACTATAAATTTAAAACTTTATCTATAGGGATGTGATAATTTATTTGTTTATCAAATATTCATGTATTTAGTTGGGCAGAACTAGTATAAAATACACCTATACGAACATGTCTACTTTCAGGGGAAGGCATTCATGAAAAACAACTTTGTTAGATCTATCAATACAGCCTTTAAATCCACTTCCTTAACAAATATTTCAATATAAAATAATATATTTTAATATTTTACAATACACATGTAATAGATAAATGAACACTTTTTCACGTTTTACACACTGATGTTTGTTAACCAACAATAAAATAAAAGGAAGAACAAAATAAGAAGAAACAGAACATTTCAACCTGATTTCAAGAAAGTTAATAAGGAAAAATGATTCATATAAATATGTGTGAGGATGTGTGTGTGTGTGTGTGTGTGTGTGTATGTGTGTGTGTGTGTGTGTGTGTGTGTGTGTATGATCCTAGGTTATTATGTTTGGGATGGCATGAACAGTCTTGGATATGGTACACGTTGGTTTAACGGTGATCTGCATCTAGAACCCATGAACATGCCTCTTTGTATGATGTTTAGAGTTACAGTAGGGTAAGTGTTCACAGTTCCTTGAACTTTTATGATCATAAAAGTAAAATCAATAATAATTCCCAGTCATTATCTTCAGATTGTGAATGAGAAGAAAATTGTACTAAAATTCAGGTTCACTCAGAATATGCATAGAAGGCAATATTATAAAATATGTATGGAGAGCTATTTGTCTAGCTTTTGTCTTTCTCACAACAAAGTAAACTTCAGGAATGCACCAAGAGGCTCTGCCTTTTCTATTACAGTACATCCTCGGCAACTATAGCAAATATTCATGAACTCCTATGAAGGATCAGGCAGATATTGAAATAATTGTAGGCATGTGAGGCGACCAAGTTAGCCTAGACCTGATTGTTTTCATGTCTGGTACAGAAGTAAACACAACAATTTTCACCTCAGTCACTAAGATAGGAAGGGGAAATTCCTTCTTACCAGATTTGAGTCAGTCATTGTTGCTGCTCAGTCTCTTACACATTATGATAAATATGACTTCAGTAAGAATTGCTAAAATAGGCCTTATAGCAAAAGAAAATATATAGAATATAGAGCCACAGAGTCTCCTAGTAGTTTGTATTCTAGAGTTAGGTGTGACTGTAGTGTGGAACTGAATGTAGTTACTCCTAGTAACCTGTTAGTAGAAATGATCTTCAGATTTCAGAGTATAGGACACAGGGCAACTCTGAAGTATTAGGGTGTAACTATCCAAAATGAATTTCACACCTAGTCGGAGGAAAACTTAGTCATTAAATTCAAAGTGTGCATTTTCAACTTCTCACCTCTGTAGTAATCATAAAATATTCTTCTCTAGGTAAGATTTCAAATTCTTTCTTTTTTTTTCTCAGTGTCAAGCTATTCTGACAAAATTGTAAATACAAGAAAGACCCAGCTTTGTTAGAATCAGTTGGAAATTACAGCAACAAAAGAAATTTATGAGTTCATAAAATTATAGGAAATAATCAATTCTAAAATGAGTCACATAATATGCTATCTGGCAACTTTACAGGCTACTTACCCTTACTCAAGTCAGATTCATGAGGATTGTTGGAAATGAAAGTGTAGGGCTTTTAATGAACTCCACTGCAGAGATCACTATCACTATAGAATATTTCCTTTAGAGAGCTTTTGCATCACATTTTTCTAAAATTGTTATTTATACCTAATTGTTTTTGTCATCCAATATATTTTGATCATATTTTCCCACCTCAACTCATCCCAACTCCTACTTCCCTGCCAACCTAGCTTCATGGTCTCTATCTTTTAATAAAAAAATGCAAAAGAAAGTAAAAATAAACACCGAAAGTAACCCAATATAGCAGAAACAAACAGAGAGAAAGGGAAAGAACAAAAACAAAGAGTAAAAAAGAGGGAGAAAAACGTTCACAAAGAAACAAGGAATGTGATTATGTTTTGTGTTGGCCACTCCTCCAAAGAAATGGCATGTGTCCTGGAGCGTAATGACCAGTGACACATCACTGGAGAAGGCAGTAGCAAATAGGGCCTGTTTAGAAGGACAATTGTGTGTCTACTTCCCCGTTTCAAGTCTCTGTGAGTTACCATGTGCATCAGCCTTGGATGATTCTGTTTCCTTGGAGTCATCCACCACCTCTAGTTTTACAATCTTTCATTGCCCTGTACTCCAGAGACCTCTGAGTCTCGAAGGGAGGAGTTTAAAAGGAATCTTAACGTTACTCAGATTCTTTCTCTTTTCATTATTCTGCATGTGCTGACCTTTTATTTCATTTGTATTTCATAATGCAACATCTTGGCAATCTTAATTGGAAACCAAGTAGGGAATTCCAATAGGTCAAATGAATCAGAATTTGCATGTTAGTTCTGTAGAGTATGACACAGCTCTTAGAAAGAAAACACTATTTTAGAAGATTCCCAAGATTCACAGAGAGATAATTTTATGATTTACTTCTTGATGGTAGTTATCAAATATTTACTTTCCACTATTATCTACTGTCTCATGCAATTTTAAGAACAAACCTATTGTAGTAGGTATATTCATTCTCATATCAGAGACAGGAGTCTTGGTGGCCACAGAGATAAAGCAATTGTTCAACTGGCATTCCGCTAGGAGATGACAAAGATAAGTTTCAGCCCAGTCTATTCCTCATGTAGGCAGGGATAAAAGTTCACTGTCAATGAAGGACATGTTGACTTATGGCCTCCAAAGGAAACATTGCCTTAAGTAATGAATGAATAAATTGGAACATGAAATCTATCTCAGAAGAAAAGAAACACAGGAAATAAATATGAAGAAATGGTAATTTAAGTTCTAAAGGTTACTTATCTTTCTTTTCAAATTTTGTTCTTACCTTCATAATAGGAAAATAATTGTCTGGATGTATTCTTAAGAATCACAGACATAAGTACAGTCATTAGTTTTCATCTAGATTCTTAGTATCTATTGAAGTCTGAGTCATACATTATCAAGTGAATTATGCATTCCAAGAGATGATATTTTGATAAGAATGCATTTAATAGTTGTGACACACAGCTTTAGTACTTTTTTTTTTAACTTATCTTGATTTTATTTCACTCAAGTCATCTGGGAAATACCATGAAAATTTGTGGCTATGAATTGTTCAATTGCTTCCTTATTTGCCCTGTCATAATTCAGTTAGGGGTCCCCTTAATCTAGGTAATGGGCTAGTGCAATCTACTGTCATGGAAATAGAATAACATCATATGGTAAGATGAAACTGCCAGATAATGCAAACATAACTAACTTAGCATGTATTTATACTCACGCATATTTTGTGAGTCAGAATTTTAATAGGAATCTTCCTTGCCATTTCAAAATTAAATAATACCCTCAAGAGTTTATGCACAAAAATGAGAAATGTAATAATTTTTAAAGGAAAAATTTTAATAGTATAGTAAAGCCGGGCGGTAGTGGCACACGCCTATAATCCCAGCACTTAGGAGGCAGAGGCAGGCGGATTTCTGAGTTCGAGGCCAGCCTGGTCTACAGAGTGAGTTCCAAGACAGCCACAGTTACACAGAGAAACCCTGTCTTGAAAAACCAAAAAAAAAAAAAAAAGTATAGTAAAAAAAAGAAACTATTGTCTTTTGGCCATTTTCTTCCTCTTCTGAAGTGCTTTCTCAAGTCCTTTTTGACAGTGAACAAACTATTCTGAGAGCTCCAGAATTTGCAGCGATTCAATAAATGTCTTTAAACTACTTTTAAACTGGTCTTTCTAGGTGCTGAGTAATTGATTCTGCCTAGGCAGGGGAAGAATTACTTTCAGCTGTTTTCCATACAATTAGGAGCTTTAAAAGACCAGTGAATTGTTGTAGTTAGACATTTGTGAGAAGGGCTCCTGAGTCTGCTGCAGATTGGGCCAGAGAGGATCCATACCATTCTCTTATTCAGATTATCCAGGATCCTAAAGTAGCTCATTTCAGAATTTAAATTTCATCTGGAAATGAATAAAAAAATACTATTTGAAAGGATATTGCTTCTGAGAACCGTGTTTCCTTTATTAATTTGCTTTATTTAACTGTCATTAAAATAAAAGAAACATAGGGCCATGCAGGGTGATGTGTGCCTTTAATTTCAGCATTTATGAGGCAGAGACAGGTAGATTTCTAGGTGTTCAAGACCAGCCTAGTCTACATAGTTAGTTCCAAGACAGTTGAAGCTAAAAAAATGAGACCTTGCCTTGAAAAGTTCCCCAACCCCTGAAAAAAAAAAAGAAAAACAAAAAGAAAAAAAGGAAAGAAAAGAATTACAGATTATAGCATAGTTACGTGCTAGTTTAGTAAAGTGGTCAATATGGGTTCTCCTCCAGGATTCATGATTTCAGTAGCCCTGGCTAGTTGGCTAATTTCCGGTACTATGCATGGTTTCTTCCTTGTTGAGAGGGTCAATTTCAATTAGAGATCTCTTGGTTATGTACTGCCATGGTATGAATCTCAATACTTAACCTTTCATCCCATGCTGGTCCTCGTTGTGGTTCATAGGCATCTGAGCTAAGTGAGACTGTTGGCTCCTTCACTCCTCTGGAAGTTTATGCTTTCTAGTGCAGTGAAAGCTAGTCCTCAATGAGGAGGCTTTCAGATCTGTTCCAGGTCAGTGGCCACTAGTCCCAGGGTCTGAAGTGAATGGTGTATTCAGCAATAGAAACTTACCTTCTACTCCTGGGAGGGGACAAGCAAGGGCAAAGGCACTTGCCTATAATGTTTTGGAAGATTATTGAAAAACCTTGTTCAGTAACTTAAATAAAAAAGACTTCTCATTCCTGGTACTGGGTTTTTGTTAGCTGGTCTTTGGCTCTTGGAGAGAAGACTGTCAGCTCAGATGAGAAAAATTTATTAAATGCTATATGTATATTGATACACACATTTATGTGCTTTGTAGATTTTCTGTTTAGGTAGGCAGTTATCAGAATGGTTTCTTTTGGCTTTTTCAGATATCCTTACTGTTATTTTATCCTCCTCTCTCTTTCTTATGTATTTATCTACTTCCTTTCTAATTAGAGCCCCCTTTTGCTTTTCCCAACTTGCATACCCTGTTCTCTACCATTCCTGTCTCTTGCTCCCCCACTCCTCACCCTGAGCAATAATCGTTTCTACTTTTCTGGGTTTTGTTACAGCTTTATCAACCCAATCTCTACAACGCTATCCTCTAAGAAGATGCCCCACATCTCCAGACGCGCAATACATAATTTAGCATTTCCTCAAACTTTCTGTGTATTAGTTTCTGACACTATAAAGTGAAGATCACATACTGTCTATTCTAGATGAATGCTGGGTAGGAAATTAATCGTGTTTTGAATACCTAGAAAAGCGTCCGGCACATACTAATCAGTAAGCATTCATTATATTACTGTTCTCAATATAGAATTTCTCATCAAGCTCAAATAAAAGCTACTGAAATGAGGGGGTGGGACACTGGAGGCAGTGTTTGTGAGTTACTACATCAAAGACGAGTGATGAATACTGTTTAAAATGTGGAATGTCAGAATAACCAAGCAGGTGCACAGCCAACTATATAGTGTACAGACACTGCTATTTATTTTTTAGGCTAGTGTTCTAAAAGAATGTGTGAGGCTTTCCACACCCTAGAAAGGATTTTAAAAATAGAACATATCTCTCAAATGCTGTTAACTATGTAAAGTCTGTATATATACCCAGCTAACACTGACATGAAGGCTCATTCTTCTAACCCATTGGGAGACTAAAATAACAAGATCTATAATCTGAAAATAAATATCTCATAGAAGGTGATATCTGTTAGACTATTTTTTCTTCTTAAATAATTTCATAGATATTGGGATCAAGGTTTTACTGTTTCAACTTGCTGTTCTGGTGGGATTTAATAGGCATAGCAGACTGCAACTTGTCATGAGATGCCGTTCTTAATGTGCACGTTCATGGCATTCAGTCACTTCCTCTTATTACCTGAAGTAGATAATAGTCTTCGTGCAAATTAGTACCTTGCATTAACATTTTATTTGTTTTAAATGTTTTTTTTTAATTCTAACAGATTAACGTTAAGGCTTTCACTTATTCTTTAGTGATCTCTTTAAAAATCTTTAAAAATGATATTATTTTAAAATGTTGCACCAATTTCTCTTGGTAGGTTTCAAGATGATTTCTTCTTGTGTCTGAGATCCTAGATCTTGTATGTAGTTTTGGAACTTTGGAAAAGGGGGAATATATATATATATATATATATATATATATATAATCATTGTATCACTAAGAATACTGTAATGAGTGATTTTGTTTTGATTTAGGTTTCATAATTCTACTCCTGATTTGTGAGATTGACAATAATTGTAAAGTACGAAATCCACTTATAATTTATCTTCTGGAATAAAGTAGAAATTTGTCAAATTTGGACAAGAGTGTTCTCATGATAAATTGTCTTACGATTCAGTGGACATGAATGAAACTATCTAAGGGAGCCACAGAATCATCTTGTGTTCTGGATACTTAGTCAGTACTATATACCCTGGATACTCAGTACTGAAACCTAAGATTCTAAAATATATTGAATATCACTTTCTCAATCTATGTCAGTTCCCCTCCTCTTTTTGTTCTCTTATTTAAAATTAAAAATTTATTCCTGTCTTATTTTTTGTTTATTTAGCTTTCAGGTTTTTTCCCCATCCTGTTATCATCCTCAGGACTGGAAATATTGTACATTCCCTCCTCCATCACCCTTTTTCTAACCTTTGACCTTTATCTTCATCAATAATTCTACAACACACTGTATTATCCAGTACTACTAGGTCCAGAACCTAACACAGTGATGTTCATAAATTAAATAGATTACCTTCAAGAGCAGTTCTCAATTGCTCTTTCAAATTAAAATAATAATGATGACTCCACACATAGCAATGAAAACACACATCTACATGAAGAATTTTTAAAAATTAACTTTAAGCCAATGATTAAGCACCATTCCAACATATCGAAGCTGTCTTTTAAATGCTTCCAAATGGAAGAATGCGTTATTCCACATGCATTTTATTCGTGTTTTAAAAGCCAACAATACATTTATCAAGGCAGTTTAAGAAGACTGTGTCAAGTAAAAGAAGGTGTGTAGACAGGGCTGGCACTTTTTGAAGGCTTTTTGTTAAATGTAAGAAATGCAGCAATGCAGCTAGCTGTTCATGTAATCCTGTAGTGTTTCCGGTGTGAAAGAGTGGCTGTTGAAGCCTTTCACCCTGCACTTCTAAAATGCTTTACTGAATGTTTAATGCTCTGGCATCCAAGCAAGGGACTTCTTTTAAAAGAGTCTTTCATAAAAGTTTGGATAAAAACCTGCTTTAGATGGCCACGTGCAGAGTCTCACAAAAGAGAAAAATAAAGGATAAGCAAGGTCAGTTACTTTGTGGCTTAATTATTGTCTGTTGATTATATGAGCAAAATAGTTCACCAATGTACTTTGCTAACATATCTTAAATTTTAAATTCTGTTTAATTGTTGATAATTTGAAAAAAAAGGCTTACATAAGAACACTTAATAATATGTGACTAGCAGCCTGCTTGAATATTTAAAACTAAGCAAACAAAATATTTCCACAGGATTATCAAACTTATCAAACTATCAAGTTATCAAAGAATCAGAAACTTATTGTCCTGTTTAAATGATTTGCTGTGCATAGTGTCTTTTCTTACACAGGCCAACATGCCTAAGAATTACTGTGCTGGATCTTCTTAATTGCCTTTGGTATCCTACAGACATAGACTTCTTGGCATCATTATGGCACTGCACAAAAATTGTAGGGATTTAGGGCTGTGTCTGATTTTTGTTGTTATTTGGTTTGAAAGAAAACTGAGTCTGGCTCAAGTAAGGTTTCTGCAAATGGGGTTAGTAGGTCATTTCTTTAGTTCTTTAAGTAGCCCCATTTTAAGGGTGAGGCAAAATTGTATTTGTTCTGATTGTGAAGGGCTTATAAAGATCAGTGAATTTCACTTGGCTTCATCCCATGAAGAGTTAGTCCCTCTTCCTACTCAGATTATCCCCCTTGAAGTTTTATTCTTACCACTTACCACAGAAATGGAAGGTACAGTACGTGCAGTCTCTTAGAAAGCCATCATGTATAGAAGTGCAGCCATAACTCATAATCAGCTCAGTATCTCAGAACGTATCTTGCCAATTGTGCTAAAATGGCACCACTTTAATTATAGAATGATTTAAAAATTGCACAAAGAATTTAACTTTTCCAGAATACAACCTATAATTGCATTATGATTATTATTTTATATGAATCAGATCATCTCCAGATTAACTTCCACCTCCATCCATGTTAACATTTGTTCCTGTGTCCAGAGGATACAACTATCAATACTAAGCAAAGTAAGTCATTTTTAGCAAAATTCTACAGTACTATATGTATTGGGAGATGGTATCTGAAGGTTAGATTCAAACACATTTTCCAAAACACAATTTGGCACTTTAAATCTTAACACACTAGAGCTTTAAAAACATTGTAAAATGTCATGTAAAAAAACACTTGAATTTTATTTGAGTGAATTATGATAAATATCTTGTATGCTACAGACGGGTGGTAAGAAACTGATGTCTGAAGACTTTGAAGCCAGTTTTATGATGACTTTCTATTACAGTAAGTAGTTCTATAAGAAGTTAATTTGGCAATGCAAGGGTGTATAGAGTAATTACAGAGATTATTTTAACAGTATTTCTTTTTATTGTACTCTACTTGTGTACCTTGTGCATGGAGGCCAGAGTTGACATTGGATACTCTAGAATGGCAGTTACATATTATTGAGAACTGCCATTAGAGTGTTGGAAACCAAACCAAGGCCCTTCGTGCAAGAGGATCAAGTTCTCTAAACTGCTGACCCATCTCTTAAATCCAGTCCCATGAACATTGGTTGTAAAATAGTCATAGAGTTTTAGCCTAAATAATCAAACACTCAAGCAACAGGAATTCTGCCATCATTTCAGGAAAAATTAATATTTTACTGTTACAGCTCTATAACTAATTGATTTATTCTTACATTTATGATTCTCATTTATTTGGAATAGTTCCCCTGTGTTCCTCAACAATATATAGTTTCCTAATAGAGAGATGCCAACACTCGTTCACTTGAAGGACATTCATTCCAAACAAGGTCAGGAGGAATCTATCTTCTGAGAGTCTACAGATGAATCACTCAGGCTCTCATACTTCTCCTTTCATGGATACTGTCCCAACAGTTGAGGCACTGCCTATGTATAGCGTGTGGCGATTCTGCTCTGTTCATTCGCTCCCCAGCCGGGTCAGGAGAGTCCATAGCTCATCACTTGTTAAAACTCTAACAGTACTGATTTCAGTAGTACACTTTAGGTGTAAAAATTTAAGCTGTGCTTCAATTACTATCTATCTCTTCCTTCCTTTTTTTGTAGACATCCCTCCCAGAGAAAGAGAATGTCACTATTCAGGACCCATTCTCCAAAATGGGTGTGAAAAGGAATAGATGTGGGGATGGCTCCTGGAGTAGTAAGACTGAGAGTGCTAAGTTCTTGTTAAGTACCATCACTGCATCACCCAGGAAGCAGAAGCTAGAAGGGAACACACTACTTTCTGGAAGTAGTACAGATCAGAGGAAAAATTGGCCCTGTCAGCAACCAGGGACCCTCTGTGGATATTTCGTTTAGCTTTATTGCCTTCAGTACCTTGCAGCAGTAATATAGAGAGTCTGTACTATTAGTTAAATGTCCTCAAAGTTGCTTCATTAAAACATGGCTAAATCACTTGGTTTGTCTTAGCCATAGCTTGTTTCCTCTTTCATTGAAATACTTAAATTTAAGGAAGCACAAATGATATTGCAGATAATTTTGTTAAGGAAAACTATATTGTCAGGAAAGCATGAAATAATCATAATTTATTTATTTTAAAATTAAATAAACAATCTATCTTATTCATTAGTGATGATTGTTTAATCAAAAGTAATGAAAATCATTAAATTGAAGACATGTCCTGTGTATTATAGAAGAGAGAGGGTGGGGGGAGAGAGAGAGAGAGAGAGAGAGAGAGAGAGAGAGAGAGAGAGAATTGAAAAGTGAACCCAGGGCTTACAAGCAATAGGAAAATCTTCTACACTTGCCTTTTGATCAGCCCAAATAATATTGGTAGGAATTGATACTTATTCATCCTCCCTTCAAATTCTGTCTCCTAATCTTGAGAGTCTCTATGGATGGTCAGTCATGACATCTAAGTACAATGTACCACCGCTCATTTCCTGTTTAGGATGTTTTAGTTTCGAGTTGTTCTAAGTACTGTGACATTCTACCTTAAACCTTCCTCTAGAAGTTCCTCCTGTAAAATGGTTCTTGAAATAGGTTTCATGCTATTTTCTGTGTATACTAATATAGAGATGCTGGATGAGATTTTTTCAATATAGAAATGGATAAATAATTGCACTAGACATTTGGGCTCTACATTCAAATAAAAACAAACAAACAAGCAAACAAACAAACAAAGCCTTTCTTATTCCGGACTCACTAAGTTTATTCAGTGTTCTTCAGATTGAGTGTGTTTCTGGTTGTTTCAGTCAGTGCTTAAAGATTAAAGGATAAAGACAAGTTTTCCCTGAAATATGGAGATATAGTTAATAAGTTTAGGCTAGAAGCAAAGTAAAGAATAAGTAGAGAATAATAGATACTTTTTTCTTTATACACATTTTTAACACAGTACATGATGTAAACCATACTTTAAAGAAGGTATATTAGTTATTTTGAAACAATAGCAATTGTATATTATTTTTCTGCTTAGGAATCCCAATGGAATTAATTTTATTTATTTGTCTTTGCAAATAGGAAATTTAAAAGAAAAAGGATATTTTGAAATAATTCTCATGCTGGTAGTAACGTTAGTAATTCAAACGAGGGGGTGGCATTCTATAATCTCCTATTCAAGAAAATATCATCAAACCTAATATGTACAATAAATTGCTGATACATTGTACATGTGGAATAATATAAAATATTGAAAAATATTTTCCTATAGCCCTCAAAAGTCCTGGGTTCTGATTGTGAATAGTTGTCTAATTTTGATTCCACTTATACTTCTGTAGCAGTAAAGTTGGGGTTTAACGGTCAGTTATAAGTGAATTACCTTCCCATTCTAAAATGAAACTGCCATAACTACTACTGTCAAAGCCAATGGGTTAGTATTCATATATGTTCCACAGTGCATATGAGCATACATGTACGTGAAGTGCACATGCAGTGACCACATAAGAACACAACAGTGAGAGAGCTTGCAGCAACCTAGCCAAAGGCTCTCAGCTTAGGAAAGTTTTAATGAAGTCAGTTTATTGTTTTGAAAACAAACTTTGTTTTTCCTGAGAGGGTTGAGCACTCACTCCTTCTGAAAGATGTTTTTAAGACACAATGTTCTTTTGAAGTTATAAAAGTTTTTATTGAACCACACAGAAGAAAGTCTGTTTGAACATGGTATGCCGACATGCTGAATCAAAAATGTCAAGCTGTTTTACATTTCAGAGTTTCAGTGTAATAAAAATTGTCCTTTTATCCATTAAATATAACATCTTTATATGAGAGAGCCTTGATAGGATAGATCTTTAGAAATCTGAAGAGTCTAATGATATCACTTGAGCGCTTAGCATCTGTTATTCATGATTGCTCTGCTCTCTTTAGGCATCTTCATTATTAGCATTTTATTGTCTGCTATGGTCTTATTACTTTGTTATCCATTGCTTTCACAGTGCAATACACAGAGCAGAAGTCCAAAACAATTAAAAAATAGAAATTCTCCACATGCCGATTTGGAGTGTGAGGATTTTGTTTGTTCTCATGTTCTTCTGATTTCAGGGTATGGGTAAAGCAAGGCTTTTCTAAAGCAAGAAGTCAGTCTTTGAATTATTTTGAGATAGAAACTTTTAATGGCTTATCTAAACTTTCTTCATACCTGTTCTATTATCTTCAGCTTTCTAGTGAGCTTTCAAGAAGGCAAGATAGTGTGCTGTATGCTTACTGATGGAATGATCCACTTCATTTCTTTTATAATTATCGCTTTCTGCATTGCTAGTATCTCTCACTCTGATTTTATCAGACTCATTGCTTCATAGTGAGATGTGTGTTTTAAAATGTGTCATATATATTTCACCTTGGTAGATAGCTTATTTAGCAACAGGCTTGCCATATGAATGTCAAGACTTGAGTTTGATCCCTAGAACCGATGTAAGAAAAGCTGTGTAGAGGCAGATGGTAGAAAATATAAATTTGGGTGACATGGGCACATTTGCAGCTATTTAAAGATGTCACAAAGGAGTGGCTACATAGAGCAATGAGAAGCAGGCAAAGGCCAGGAGTCTAGGAAACTGCAGTATTAAATCATATAAAAGAGGAGAAACAGTATTACAGACCAAGGAGAGCAAAGGTACAAGTGCCAGGAAATCTCGTAGGAGAAACTACATCAAGAGAAACACTTTATTGTTTGGTAAGTTATTTATGATAGGAATTAAAAAGTGACCTCTGGAATTAACATTTTAGAGGTCATTGGTGAACCTGACAAGTATAGTTTTGAAATAATGACCAGGAGACAAACTCAGAATTCAGAGGATAAAAAAAGATATGAAGAATGCAATGTGTACTACTCAGTATAGCAAAATGTCTCTAATTAGAAAACTAAATAGTTAAAAAGTAAGATGACCAGAGTTACAACTAGTCAGTAAATTAGTGTTTAAAGGAGGATTATTTTTAATATGGGATATAAATAGCATCTTGTTGGCTTTGATGATAGCTATGACTATAAAATGAAGAATGATGAAGATAGAAATGAATATTTCCAATGGAAGGTTCTTGAAGAGATGCTGAAATTTTGTGGTAATGAACAGGGGGATTTTAGAAGAGTAAATGCTATTTATGTCAAAAAACATGTAAGTGAGCAAAGCATATGTCGGTTGATATATGTGACTGCAAGTTTCTGAGATTCTCTGTTTCATTCAATGTTATCAGTAGAAAAAAAGCAGAGCTGTTGACTACAAAATATTTGGATGAGTGCTTCAAACTAAAATAGAAGTTAGAAAGTATGGCTTTTCCCCTTCCATGTAACAAAATAAATGGTTTAGTGAGTTATAATAATTTTGTGAATGTTTAGGAGTCCTCTAATAGATGCTTAATTGGATTCAAAGTGAGGTTATTCAGTCATGTGTTCCCCTTTGTAAATTTTCAGTAGTTATTGTGAAGTTGATGGTTAGATTTAGGCAGGGTTGTAATTTTGCCTAGTAAAAAAGGCAGAGGGGTATTGAATAATATGTGGGATCAGTAGATTAAAAAGACAGATAGCAATAGATCCTCCATATAGTTGACATCCTGGAGCAAAGGAGCATCAAAGAAGGGAGATAATGGTTAAACACAGGATGTAGGTGTGTTTGAGCCTTATTGATAATTTTTAATTGGGGGAAGAAAAGACTTTAAGTTGATTAGCTCAGGTAAAGTGACTAATAAGACGTTTAGAGACAAAAAATGTCAAGAACAAGGTAGGTTTACAAGGTAGGTTTTATACATTGAAATTTTCAATAATTATGTCATAAGTCATATAGAGAGAGTGGCAGTTCAGACAGGGGACAAGATAGTTGAGAATTAGAGAGAGTTGATTGCAAGATCACAAAATGGCTGCAGAAATGAATGTAATGCAGTATAGAATTTAATAATAGGGGTTTGAAAATTAGGGTTTACAGAGAGGAAGGAAGGAGACGGCTCAGAAATGATCCCAACAAAGGAAGTGGCCATCTGTCAGTGTGGCCTCTAAAGTAACAGACCATTGTTTATGAGAGTCGTAAACTTTATTATGTCTTTCATAATGTAGGAACTCATTAAATAATGATAACTGCTCTGTCCATGTGTTGCTGTATATAGTGGAGAATTGCTTCATGCACAGGTGTAGTAAACATATAGGGTGTGAAAAGCTTCCGAGAGAATTATGTGTTCAAATTAATACAGACAGATAAGGAGGAGAGTGGGATTTCTTTATTACACTACAGCATATGAATTCAGTTCCTCACTGGAGTGTTTCCTTCCTGACGTTGGTGAAAAATAATTCATAAAGTTTCTGTGATGGCTAGTAAAGCACTTGACACAGAGTGATCCTTCAATTGATATTAGTTTCTCCTCTCAAAGTAGAAATTCAAGTACTAAATGTATTTATAGGGCTCTGTAACAAAGGCAGACATCTGAAGCAAAGCATTTCTATATTTATCATTGATTCATGATTCATGAATGCATTTCTATACCAGTTGTGTTTTATTTCCATAACTAGAGTTTCTGTTCCTGAACAAGTAGATATTTTCTTCTTCAGTTTTGCCCTTATATTGTTTATCACAACACAGGGAACATCAATACAAAGAAAATCTTAACTTTACCACTCTCTTATATGGTATACACAAAAGTGTACTTTAACTTCTGCTGAACATTTTAAAAATTAAAAATATAATTAGCAATATCATTGCCTATAAAGACAAGAGGTTAGTGATTATATATTCCATAAATGATACAATGCTGAATGACCAATAATGTCAATCACAAAATATATTTTATAATAAACTACACCTAGATTGAATGAATGTTACAAAGTTATTTATAGTAGAGATGAATTGAAAATAATTAATGTTTTCCTTCTTATGTGACCAATGCCAGGAATAAAAAAATGAAAAGGAAAAAAATACAGTATAAAAGTCATATATTTGTCCAAAGGCTTAGCAGCAGTCTATGTGGCCACAGAGGCTCCTAGGTACTCTGCTCTTCCTGTAGAATCTTCATGCCTGTGTAATCCTTATCATGTGGCCAGCAGAAAAGTACAAAGAAAATTCATGGGTGATTACAAAACATTTCAGACAAGTTTCAAAATATTGAACGCAGTGTTTGCCTACATGCTGTGAGCTAGAGGTATCCAGGTGTCACCAACCAGATGCAAATGAAGCTGGAACATACTAAAATAGAAAATGACAGCTTATGGACCAGCTAGCCAGTCTATTCCAGAATGGATATATAACTAGAAGTCTACTTAGAAGTGATAGAGATGCAGTTGTACTATCCGGATACCGAGACTAGGTAGATCTTTCTAAACAGTGGGCTTTAAGATAGTCACAGTGCTTTAAATCTGGAGCACCATCAACTTAGCCTTGAAGCATTTTACTTGTTACAAAAGCATTCCTCACATTTCTCCTGAGAACAAATAACAGCAAGAGTGGGAATGAGGCTCTAGGACATTCCAACAGAAGAACTTGTTTGAAGGAGATTTCAGCTTTAAGTGGTGAAGCATAGGACACTAATGTATACAGAAAAAGAATTGAATACTAGATTAATTAACAGGATAAATGCTTGGAAATTATGTTTGAGTTATGCTATATTTAAAATGAGATTAATACACTTAATCATAGTTACAATTAATGTTTATTATGTCTTAGTTCTTTTTCTATTGTGACCAAATACTCATGAAGAAGCAATTTGATGGAGAAAAGGTTTACTCTGTATTACAGTTCAAGGGGCTATAACATTTTTAATTGTGGGAAAGACATGGTAGAAGGAGCAGAAGCATGGTTAGTCACATCAGGATGCATAAACAGGAAATGTAGCTGTGATTTCTATCATCTATCTATCTATCTACCCACTTCTCTATCTATCTATCATCTATCTATCATCTATCTATCTATCTATCTATCTATCTATCTATCTATCTATCTATCTATCTATCTATCTACCTATCTGTCTATCTATCTATCTATCTATCTATCTATCTATCTATCTATCTATCTATATCATCTATTCATTTACTTACCTAGTTATCACCCCAAACCCTGCCCCTAGTAATGCAGTTGCTCCAACAATGTTTTACCTTCTAAAGAAGTGATTCTGAACCTGTGGGTCATAACTCTCTGGGATCACTTCTCAGATACTCTGCATATCACATATTTATAGTACTACTTATAACAGTAGAAAATTACAGTTGTGAAGTAGCAGTGAAATAACTGTGGTTGGGGTTACCACAACTTGAAGAACTGTCTCAGAAATAAGGACAGTGTCTCAGAATAAAGAAAGATGAGAACAGCTTTTTTAAAGGTTTCAGAAATTCCCATCAACAGT
Organism: Mastomys coucha; assembly: GCF_008632895.1. Taxonomy (NCBI): domain Eukaryota; kingdom Metazoa; phylum Chordata; class Mammalia; order Rodentia; family Muridae; genus Mastomys; species Mastomys coucha. The sequence goes on from NW_022196903.1 coordinate 16,669,832, forward strand.
GGAACATGTGTTCTAGTACATAACCGTATGGAACAGGTGAATATAACAATAAAAGCAAACAATGTATATGTTACTGAGCTACACAGTTTTAATTTTCATTTAGTATTACATTCACTGGACTGCTCATGCAATATAAAGCGTGATGTGCTTATTGCCCTGCAAGTGTTTGTACCTCAACTATCTCCAAACTTCACTAGTAAATTCATAAAGTCTTTGGAGTTGCAAGGAATTTTTGACCCAAGATTGTCCAAGGATGTAGTATCTGTTACTTGTCTATTGCTATGTGATAAAACGCTATGACAGATTATTGCATAAAGCAGAAAATTTATATTTTTTAATTAATTTTTTTATTTATTGGCTTTACATCTTGCTCAATTCCCCATTCTGGTCACCTCCTCACACAATCCTTCCTCATAGCCCCTTCCCTTCTCCTCTGAGTGGGTGGGGCTTCCTGGGTATCCCCCAACCCTGGCACTTTAAGTCTCTGTAATGGTAGGTGCTTCCTCTCCCACTGATGCCAGACGAGGCAGCCCAGCTATGTATGTATGTATGTATCCCACATACAGGCAACAGCTTTGGGGATAGCCCCCACTCCAGTTGTTTGGGACCCACATGAAGGTAAAGCTGCAAATCTACATATGAGTGGAGAGGCCTAATTCCAGCCTATATATGTTCTTTGGTTAGTGATTCAGGCTCTGAGAGTCCAAGGGTCCAGGTAAGTTGACTCTGTTGGTCTTCCCATGGAGTCCTTATTCCCTTTGGGGCCCATAATCCTTCCTTATTCTTTCATAAGAGTCCCTAAGCTCCATACACTGTTTGGCTGTGGGCATTTATATCTGTGTGTATCAGCTGGTGGGTGGAGCCACTCAGTGGAAATGTGTTCCTGTCATGCATGTCCTTTTGGGAGTAGGTTAGCTCACTTAGGATGATATTCTCGAGTTCCATCCATTTGCCTGCAAAATTCACAATTTATTTTTTTAAATAGCTGAATAGTATTCCATTGTGGAGATGTACCACATTTTCTTTATCCATTCTTCATTTGAAGGACATCTAGGTTGTTTCCAGTTTCTGGCTATTACAAATAAAGCTAGCATGAACATAGTTGAGCAAGTATGTTTGTGAGATGTTGGAGCATCTTTTGGGTATATGCCCAAGATCTGACAGAGGCCTAATATCCAAAATTTGCAAAGAAGTTAGACACCAAACCCAAATAACCCAATTAAAACTGGGGTACTGAACTCAACAGAGAATTCTCAACAGAGAATCTCGAATGGTTGAGAAGCAATTAAAGAAATATTCAAAGTCCTCAGTCGTCAGGGAAATGCAATTCAAAACAACTTTGACATTCCATCTTATTTATACCCATCATAAAAGCTAAGATCAAAAAATTCAGTAGCACATACTGTCAAGGGCAATACTCCTCCACTGCTGGGAGGAATGCAAACTTGTACAACCACTTTAGAAATGAATTTGCATTTTCTCAGAAAACTGGAAATAGTTCTACCTCAAGACCAAACTATACTACTCCTGGGCATTTACCCAAAAGATGCTCCAACATCTCTCAGAGTTTATTTTGTCTTACAGTTACAGAGGGAGGAGAGGCCATCACAGTGGTTCAGAGGAATGGCAGCAATTGACAGGCATGGCAGCAAGAGTAGGAAGCTGTGAGATTGCATCTTTAATTGAAAGCTGAATGCACAGAGCCAACTGGAAATGATGCAAGGTTTGAAATTCCCACACCCCACCTCAAGTGAGATACTTCCTCCAGTGAGGCTGCACCTCTCCATAGCCTGCAAACAGCACCATCAAGTGGTATATTAGTGTTTTATTGTTGCGAAGAGACACAATGGCCATGGCAATTCTTATAAAAGAAAATATTTAACTGGAGCCGGCTTATAGTTCCGAAGTTTAGTTCAATATTATAATTTCAGAAAGCATGTGGGCACACAAGCAGACATTGTACTGGATATTAAGCTGAGCGTCTACATTGGGATTGGCAGGCAGCAGGTAGAGAGTGCACTACTAGGTCTGGCTTCTGAACCCCCAACACCTACCCCAAGTGACCCACCTCCTCTAACATGGCCTCGCTTATTCCAACAATTCTATCACTTATTCCACTTATTCTATCTATCTCCCAGAAACACCATTCCTTATTAACCTATGGGGACCATTTTGAATCAAACCACCACAAGTGGGAACTCGGTGTTCAAATGCCTGAGCCTGTGGCACCACCACAGCCAAATGATTAACAAAGAAATCACAGTTCACTTTAAATATAGATCTTTGGGAGTGCTTCATAATTTCTGATATTGAACTGTGTTAAAACATATCTTCAGTTGACTTAACTATTTCAACTGAAAGTTCATATCTTATACAGAAGATTATATTGACTATACTGTTTGATTACTCTGCAAGAAAGCATATTTAGATATAGTTTTACAAAACACTGTATCGAAGGTGGCACAGAATTGCGTATACATTAGAAAACAGACCATGGGTACACAGAACAGAAATAGACCATGGAAAGAGCAGACAAACTTAAAGTGCAGCATTGAGAGCCCAGCTGCTGAAGTATCTTCTGCAAGGCAGGGAAACTTATTCCTGGAACAAATAAGGAAAACTAAAGAGAACAGCCTTGAAGCAGCACCTTCATATTTAGCCTCATATTGCATATTCAAGTATTTAATCATATCTCACTTCCTTCCAAAATAGACTTGAGGTTTTATGTGACAAGATGATGTTATAGTAGTGTAGCCTCAAAGATAATGGGGTGGGGCTTAGTGGTGGATTCAGACCAAAATCTATGTAGATCACTAACAGGGAGTAAACATATTTAGGACCAACTTAGCATTTGACAGGTTGGACATTAGGTTACAATGATAAATGACTATTTTCCTTTATTTAGTACTAAGGAGGAATGCATGTATCTTTACATAAGTTTTAATTGCATTATTTTATTTTAGTCTCATTGTGCCTATGTGTGTGTGTGTGTGTGTGTGTGTGTGTGTGTGTGTGTGGTAGGTAGGTAGCTGTGCATGCATGTGACAGAACACATGTGGAGATCAGAAGCCAACTTGAGTGAGTCAGTTTTCTCCTTCTACCAGATGAATTCCAGAGAAAGAAATCGGCCCTTCGTGCTGACTGAAAGTACCTTTACAAGCAGAGCCAACTTTCTGGCTTGGGTCTTTAGTTTTTGTCTGTTCTGCTCTCTGCATGGAACTTAGATGTCAATTGTTTAGTAAAATGATGTTACAAGACTTTGTCTCAAATTCATCCCATAAAAGAACCCCACTTCTGGATCTTGACTCTGTCTGTTGAGTGACACGTGTGTAAGGAAGATGCTTTGTATCCTTAGGAAGCTTACTGTGAATATCAACTGAGTCAGGTAATAAGTACAGCTAATGGTACATGGAGAAACGGGCAATGGGCCAGGTAAAGTATACATCTAACACAGATTAAAAGCCAATTGAGTGGATCTTTCAGTCAAATCTGAAAGAAAGCAAAACCATTATGTACAACTTTAGGCAGACATTTGAGAAGTCCTTTGGAGGGCCTCAAAACAGGTGCCTAAAATTTAGGACTCTTGATGAAAATAGTTAAAATGTGAGGCATGAGTAGTTGAAATGGAGCTAAACTGCATTCAAACGTAATTGGTCATACTGTGTTCACCTGGTGGGATGCATGCCTAACATGTCAGTGGGGAATACTCTTAGAAAAGCAATATTCTATTTCATTTTAATGGTGTTCAAATATATGTCATATAAAGTTGACCACTTTAAACACTTTGAGTTCATATTTTATTATTCAATATATATTTTATGCAACCAACTTCAGAACTCTTGTGCTTCTGAAATTCTGTACCCATTGCAAAACTCACCACATCTACCCTGACCTCGTTCCAAATAAATGATCATTTCACTTTCTTTTAGGTTTCAGGTGGGTGGACTGATTTGTTTCAGTTGTGAATCCCAGGGTGTTCAATACTGTAGCATAGATTTCCTTCTATTTTAAGGGAGAAATGTACATATATACACAACACGTACACATACACACAAACACACGTGCATATATGCACACGCTCATATGTGTGCACGCACACACATGCACGTTTTTCATACATGTGGTCATCATAAAAATTGCACCTGCATACACTGAGGTAGAACATGTCTTGAACTTTCCATGAATCTGATACAAACCTAGGGGAGGAAATTCTTCTTTATTAAGGCAATTCCAGTTTTGTTTTTTTGTTTTTTGTTTTTTGTTTTTTTTTTTTAAATAGGAGCGAGCCGTCATGCTGCTCCTTTGCCACAGGAGTCTCACCACCACATCGCATGTATGTATTCTTCCTCTCCCCGTCAACACTTGAGACGTCGTTATTAGATGCTACCCATAGGGATGCATGAGACCCTGTCATAGTTCTCAGTGTTTCTGATTGTGTTTTCTTAAGGATTGGCAGTGTTCGGATGCTTTCTTTTGTCAAATCCTAGAAGTCCTTTCTTGATACAGGTCATTAGCTCCTTATCCGTTGCAAATATTTTATTCTGTTATATAAACTGCTCTTTTATCCACAGATTGAATCTCACTCCATTCAAAGAAACTTCAGTAGTTGAGATTCATGGTATCAGAAACAGATTTCTTTGTCCTGGGAGAAAATGGGAATATGTTACTGTTTATAGTCATTTCTATTTTAAGGCATCAGTTATGAACGCTCATCTTGATAGTCCTAGCACACATTATGGAGCCTCGCGGCATAGTTAAAGTGTGAAAATTTATCCTTTTCCCTAAGGAAGAGGAAAGTGCATCTTTATGCAAAATTATTTAAGTAGCCTTTTAAAAATGCCTCCCTCCTCTTCTATTCTCAGGCTTTATCAGTGTCCTGTACTTCCTATTAGGTAATCTAGAACACTGGATGAAAAAAAAAGTGATAAAAAATTATTCATTTAGATTTTCCACTGTCATTCATGAAAAGAAAAAAAAAAAGAATACTCGCCATGTCATTTTCAGAGCATGCAGTAAGTACAGCTTTGTTCAAGTCTCAGGAAAGGGGAAGGTTCTTGGTCTCTCCTTCCCACAGGGTCCGGTCTATCTCAAGGTATCCTCCACAGAATGAGAGCGGTGCAGTCATCCTGGGTGAGATAAACCTGCTGGCTGGGTCTCCAAGTAGTGCTCTAGCAACGGTTACCCTGATCGAGAAACCCGATCTTCACACTGTTCTGAATAAGTTGCTTTCAGTAGCATTGAAGTTAGAAAATGTTAGGTTGCTTTTCTGATACGTATAATCTGTAGCTCTGACAAATGGCCTTATTCTTTTTTTTTTCCCAAATCCTCTTTACACCTGTAATCAATATGTTTAGCCCTTGGTACTGCACAATTCCAAACACAATTCAGGCTGTATATGCGAAGCTATAATCCCAAACAACCATTATTCTGTGTGTCAACGCTCTTGACTACAGTCTGTGCTACCTAGAGATAGTATCTGTTTGAAAAGCCTGTGTAACCTAAAGAAGAAAGCCTTCATGTCTGATAATAAAAGGTATTTCTGTCATATACAAATGGTCTGGATCCATTATACAACTGTAATATGCAACCTCAAGGTGTGCTGCTCATAAACAACAGGTGTGTTAATCTCAAATCTGGAAGCAAAATATACGAGATCTACTCACCATCATGGCTGGGTTCTGTTGAGAGTTCTCTTCTGTGTTGCACACTGATGATTTGGCATTCTGTATTCACATGATGGCAGGACAAAAAAAAACAATGAGAGCTTGCAAGAGTCCCTTTGAGGGGATATTAATTTTCTTTACAGAGGCTTCAGTTTCATGACATAACTTCTTCCCAGAGACTTTATCACTTAATACCACCATTTACAGGTGGGAATTCAATATTTGAATTTTATTTTCTGGAGAGACAGGGTAATTTAAACATTTAATTCACAACAAAAATAAAGAAATTATTAAACAGCATAATACTCTATTTTACTTCAAATATGATAAAAGTATTTTTGCATGCTCCACAACACCCTTAACACAATAAAGTAATTGATATAGAGTAATCTAGTATTCCTGAGCTAGTCCAAATAGAAATTGTGGCAGGGCTAACTCTCCTACGAGGCCTTCCATTGAGAATTTCAAGGGAAGATTTTTACCTATATTATTAAAAACATTTATGTTTATTAGTTTTCAAATGACATTAAAAGACTGATGAAGCTGTCAAATTAGAACCATACAAAATGGGCTCATGAGCCTTGATGGAATTATTATGCACTAGACAAAAGCTAATTTATACCTGAGGTAGGAGCACTGGCTACTGCTGTTCACACAAATGAGCTAAGAAGCAGTTTCCCTGATGGAAATGGTGGTGCCAGCAGCCTGCACTGGGGCATGATTGAAACATACCTTCCAGATTCATTGTGAACAAATGCATGGTAAATCTATGTTTCTTGCTAACAAAGAACTCTAAAATCACAAAGAAAGCCATCACCTCTCACTCCTATGCTTTTGAATATTAAGACAGACTGCTTTCCCCATGATGAAGGATGGCTTAATAACATTCCAACCTTTGCATTTTAGAAATATAAGATTTGTGTCTGTGGGTGCACATGTTTGTGTGTGTGTATGTGTATGCATGGATGTCAATACACATGTATTTGAAGTCTAGAGGTTGGTGGTGGGTATCTTTCTTAGCTACTCCCCATCTTGTTGCTTGATTAGGGGTTCTCCGAGAACCTTGATTTTTCAAAATCAGCAGATTGGGGCAGAAAGCCCCAAGGTTCTCTCTCTCTTCCTTTCCAGAACTGATACTATACACATTGGGCACCTGTACAAACACACAAAACTTTGCTAGGGAAAGAGAGTGCTTAACTGTGCCTTTCTGAAATGATTGCACCTGTTTGTTTTGTTGTTGTTGTTGTTGTTGTTGTTGTTTAGCCCAATAAGGTTTATAAGAATTAATGTGTTGACTAGTCACTGCTAGAGTCCCTTAATCCATCACCTCATGTTTTTCTTTACAGGGCATGCTTGATTTGGATTATTTTATTAACTTAGAGTTAGCGGCTCCCTGAGCCTGGTCTTTTCTCAAGGAACATCCCAGTCGAGAAAGAAGCTCTAAGAAAGTTTTATTGAAAAGTATCATGTAGGTTAAATCCTTCCCCTGGTTTCTCTTTGAGCAGCTATTTTAAACCAGGTAGGGCTGTAAATACCTTTCAAGCATCACTGAATAATACATAGAAGATAGATGGCCCCCTTAGACCTGCATTTTTATTATTTATCAGCCACAGTGTTGTTTTACTCTGTTTCACTGTCCTTCATGATGGCTATCAAAAGATACAGGCAAAGGTAATAATATTTACTGCTTATATTATGTACTTCCATTTTAGTTCCTTTATTAGTGCAATGAATAGATATATAAATATTTTATATGCATCCTCACCACATATTAAGTAAATTTGTCTATGTAAGGGATAAAGATTTTAGTAACTTTATAGGACGTTAATAAGTGTCTTCAGAACTTGCAGGTATACAGGATGACATCATTTTATGAGAGAGCTTTATCTGTGTTATCAGTGTAAAAATGACTACGTCATTAAAGCTCTCATCTGTTGCCTTTTTAATTCAGATATTTTAAGTGCTGCTTCCAAGATTATAGGCATAATTTTTATTGAGTGAATGCAGTTCCTTTTCTCAACCAGTTTATTTTATTAAATTGCAAAATTCTGTGCTAATACAATGTTAAGATCGCAGGTGTTCACCTTCATAACTCAGAGACATGAAAAGTTGGGCTTTTCATAACAGCATTAATTTCCCTAGATTTCTGTGCCTTATAATAAAGTGTACTCTTAGAGCACCAACCAGCAATCCAGGAATTATATATAATCAGCGTTAGACAAGTTAATGTTACTGAGAGGATCTAAACTCTCATATTCTCTGATCTGTTTTTAAATTTAAAGACTTCCAGAGCAGTAATGGAAATATGTTGCATTAAATTTCCAGATTTTTATAAAAGAGACAAGAGCAGATCATAAAGATGAAAAACAACAACGTTGATAACAATTATTTTGGAATGATGACGATTTCACCGGAAAGCTTTAAGTCAAATCTGTGAATTTTTAATCAACATACTTGATTTCAAAATGTTTAAACTGGTAGCACATTCGTGTTATTTCTATCTCAGCTTTTAGTCTGTCTCAACATAAGGAAAGAATTCTGTTCCTGTGATGGTCTGTGACTAAACACCTGCTCACAGCCACTGAATATAAAATCAATTGCAAAGACCCAAACTGTTCTTCCCACAAAACATCTACTTTGGAAAAATGCTGACATAAGCAATCGCTCGACTGGTGGGCTAGCTGTAAACATGAGGTCACTTACGAACTGTAACAGCAAAATGAGAGTAGAAAGAAAAATCTATCTTGATCTCACATATTCCTTTGTGCTTTTGTACAAAGATTCAAATTGTATTAGGGAAAAAGAAGTGCTCTGCCATTACTGACTGTATTAAATTCATCTTCCACTAAAGGTTTGTGAAATTATTATCTTCATAAACCTGTACATTTTTACTTTGGGAAAGACGTGTGTTTATGAAATATAGTTTTATGTTATGCTTTATTTAACAAACAAACAACATAGAGTTGAATATTACATCTTGAATAACATAGTATATGATATGTAACGCATATACTAGACTACTTTCACATGTATCTAAAAATTATAAAATCAGAGAATGCATGCATTTACACACACACACACACACACACACTAGATTCAAAGTTTATGATTGCAGGCCCAAACTCTCCAGCATATCCAGCGCACACAGTACAGGTGCGTGTGATAGAACTAAGAACATTATTTAATGATTTTATTTATTGGTACTCGTTCAGAGGCCTGACCCTTGGGTTCAGGCTTATCAGCTTTATATTATTTATTTTTGGAGTCCAGATAAATGTGGACCTAGTTAGGAGTTCCCTTCATTGTGGAATTTGACATGTCCTCAAAATTACCATGGTGAAAAATATTTCTGCTGCAGCCTTCCCTGAACCCTGCCAACTCCTAGTGCTGCATTCTCTTCGCCTTGCCCTATAGCAGTTAAGAGCACTGAGTTACAGCAGCCTTTGGGACTTTGAAAAACTCAGTAAACCTCTTCCTCCTGGAAGTGAACAAGGTATTCTCTATAATCAAGGGTACTGAGTGAATTTCTTATGCTGCCCCACTCTTCTTAAAGCCTATGGATACTTAGAATGCTTTAAAATGGAATTAGAGAGATCTCTACAAGTTGGAAACAGTATATTACAAGGTTAAAACTCCTATAAAGTTAAATTATTGCTAGTATAGTAGTATATAGTAATAAGATAATTATAGAAACTAATAATGAATTGAGGCATACACTTTAGTCTTGCATATTTTAATACAACTAAATCACATATAGATACTTAGGACAATTCTCATTCATTGTTTTGTAATTTTAAAATATAAACTATATTCTAGTTGTTTGACCTTGGACATTGAAAGAACAAAGTGAACTCCACAAGTTTATAATCAACTTTTGATTGAATGTATTTGGGAAAAAAAGTTACATCATTGTTGATATATATCACATAATTATTCCTGGAATGATTGTGTCTGGATTTAATTTGTATTATGGTTCATTTTTGTCATTATTTCCTTAATCATTTATATAGTATTCTATCATATTAGGTATTATAATTTATCTGCAACAATTTATAGTATAAATGAAGTCATAGTGTATATGCGAATATGCTATTTTATGTACCACTCTTGAAAAATATATACCTATACATGTGCCCCTAGAGACTTCTCCCAAGGCTGACTGTATTAGCTAAAATTCCTGTCTTTTTCTAGAAGTGAGATGTGTCAGAGAATGTTTGCAATGACATTGGGAGATTTTTGAGGAGGAAATTGTCATCTAGCTGTTAACATATACTAATAACTTAAGATTTTGATATGTGTATTCATATATGAATTCATCTCAGCATCACTCTATGAAATATTTTATACAACCCTTATAGATGATTTATTTATTTATTTTTATCATTTAAAAGACAAACAGCATAATCTAGCTTGAAAAGTTTACCAGTGTACCCCCTTTGGCCGTCACAGAAAAAGGAATTGTGCCCATGACTATGTAGTACAGCCTGAGTCCTTCTTTATCTCTGTGTCCACTGCTTTCTAGCATCTCAGTTGTAGTAAGAAGAAATGATGGATGAAAAAGATCCTGGAGAATAAACCAGTTATTGATAACATCAGATAGGCCCAAACATTGTGGTTTGAGAGAAAGAAAAATGTAGCTACCTTCTAAACCTATGGCTTGATTGAGTTGCATGTTCCTGGAAAACAAAGACAGAACCTAAAGTTAACAGTTTGGAGTGAAAAGGTAATGCCACCCTATGAAGACTTTGTGCATGGAAGACTTCCATTACACAAATAGCCATGCAGGTGTAGAGCTTTCAGATGTGTACTGAATACTGATGTGGTACTTAACTTATGTTCTACAGAGTCCCAGGTTTCTTTGAGGCAATTAAAGAGAATTTATAAAGGCAAAGTATTTAAGTGACATTACAATACATCATTTGTCCTTTTCATTGTTTTGATGTTTGCAATAATAATGAGAAGCAACATGGGTAATATGCCTTAAACAATAAACCATTTTATCAAGAAGTGACAGTAAACTACTTTTCTTCTCATCTATTTATGATTGTAAATTAGAAACAAGATTTACTAAGAATGAAGGGATAGAGGTTGTTTATCTTTTTAAATCTCAAACTTTGAACTTTTGAATGTTTTAACATTGTGTGTAATGAAATACATTTTTTCTTCTTTCCTACAAAAACATTAATCACTGCCTCTCTGAATGGAGAGCTAGTGTAATTCCTATATTGATGCAATAATATTATGTTTTAAAAAGAAGAATGATTATGACAAGTATTTCCATAATACAATGGGAAGGGAGGTCCTTAGTCCTATGAAGGTTCAATGCCCCAGTATAGGGGAATGCCAGGGCATGGACGTGGGAGTGGGTTGGTGGGTGGGGAAGCACCCTCATAGAAGCAGGAAGAGGGAGGATAGGGTGTTTCCAGTGGGAAAACTGGAAGAGGGCATACATTTGAAATAAATAAATATAATATCCAAGAAAAAGAAAAAGGAAAAACAAGTGCTGTCAAAATTAATGATGTGACCTGCTGGAACCAATTCTGTGAGTTTTGAAAGTCCCAAATATGTAAAATTTTTGATATTATATTTTGATGACATTTATAAATGTATAATATTGAAATATGTCAAAAATTCTAAACTGAAAAAATACCCAGGGCACCACTATTTTATGAATCTAATGCTGGCTTTAGAAATTTCTATGTGAAAAAAATGATCCAGTCAATGTACACTACATAAGAATAAATTTATATCAAAGTATATAAAAAGTTATTGGTGGTGAATCCGATTGCAGCCTATAGCTCCTTATTTAGAAACCGGTCCTTTTGAGACATATACCACCAAGGAAGAATATCTAGTTATTTAAGCATGGTAGGAAAAGCTTGTCTCCCTTTTGAGATGTAGAATTTTCTTTCTATGTTAAGAAAAAAGTACCAACATACTCAATGTATTGAATACAACAGCAGATATGAGGACCCAGCTATCTTTTACTAAAGCAGTCATTGTGATGACTTTCAAAAGTGTGGAAATTTCACTCTTTTCTTTTTTTATTAGATATTTTCTTTATTTACATTTCAAATGATATCTCCTCTCCTGGTTACCCCTCCGGAAACAAAAACAAAAACGAAAACAAACACAAAAACAAAAAACAAACCCTGTTTCCTCCTGCTCACCAACCCACCCTCTCCCACTTCCTGGCCCTGGCATTCCCCTACACTGGGGCATAGAACCTTCACAGGACCAAGGGTCTCTCCTCCCATTGATGACCAACTAGGCCATCCTCTGCTATACATTTCACACTTTTCATACTTTAGAAATATTGAGTTATTTTTAATCACAAAGTTATTAATTATGTTAATATGTGAAGCATATATGAATGTTAAATTAATTAATATGTAAAATAGAATATAACAGTAGATTTGTAAGTAAGTGGCTTATCCTCAATGTGAGATTAAGAAAACACTCATGTTTTCTCTAGCCACTAAGGTTTATTTTAGATAATCATGAGATACTTTACATAGGAGAAACATTTTTCTTGAACTCTGAAAACAAGAGTCAGTGGCTGAAAATGACCTCACTTGATAGAGCAAAAATGTTTTAAGTTAATCATATTTTGTTTTCAGACAATTTAACTACAAATTCTGTAAGAAATACACATGAAAATTTTTATATGAATTAAATTTTATCAACTGAAATACTTGGGGCTGAAGAGATTGCTCAGTCTATAGCAACACTTAGTACCTTGCAGAAAAACCAGGTTTGGTACTTAGCACTCACATTAGGTACATCACAACTGCCTGTGAATCTAATTCCAGAAGTCCTACGGCCCTCTTAATGCTTCCAGGATTCTGATGATCATGAACGCATATCCACTCGCAGTCCCACACACATATATGTAGAATAAAAATAATTTAAAAATTAAAATATACAACTATAATGCTCTGAAAACTCTGTGAAAATTTATCTGTATGCATAACCTTAACACAGATTTTTTCAAGTGATACAGATAGCATCTAGTCAGTATCCCTGTTACCTTATTCGTTTTTCCTCTACTGTGTCAGTCTGATGACGCACTTACTCTGTCTTGCCTCACTTGCCTCATTATGGCTGTGAATCAATGAAACATGTTCTTTCTATTTGGAATCTGTGACATCAAATTTTAGGATTTTTTTTAAATATCTAAGAGTAATGGAACATGATAAAGGTTTTAATTTATAATATATATGTATGTATAATGTATATAGATATGTAAATGTCCTATATTAACTCTAAATATTATGATCACTCAGCAAATTTAAACAGAATATTTGTATCTGATTATTTCATAGGACATGAAATCCAGTTTCTGTTCTTCTTAAATTCTCAGAGTAGAGAGCCTATAAAGTACTAACGTTTAGAAGCTAGAGTTCTGAGATACTAATAACTCTCTTCGGGGAAGAGAGTTACTAGAAAGGACGAGCCAGCATCTGTGAGGGTATGGATGCTGCAGTTCCAGTTGACCTTGAATTGAGGGAAGGCACCTAATTCATTATGCAAACCCCACATGACTAATGCTCTAATGGAAAACTTCCCAGATGCCTCAAGGTTCCAAAGCAGAAGTGATACCCTCCCTGGAAAGGATATAATCATAACATTCCTTCCAAAGTCATGAAATAACGTGATCTCGTAAATACACCCTTAATATCATATAAACTGTAATTACACCATTGAGAGTGGAGCCACTTTTCAGATAATAACATGTACTAGGCCCCTTTTTTTTATAGACATAAAACATAAAGACCTTGTAATGTGGACTCTAAATCAAAGATTATTATTTTGAATGGGCACAAGTCATATAGCAGTGTATGGAGACAATAGATGGGAAATAAGATTATCATAAAGTTGAAATTGAATGGCTAGGGTTTAATCACAATCACAATTAGGGTAAAGCCGTCAAGTTTCCTTCATGGTTAGCGTATATTATAATGTGGAATCTTGGCAAGCCAGAGCCCGCTTTTCTTAGAAATAAATACTGATACAAGAGAAGAAAACTAAGCACAATTTCCATTTCATTGTCCTAACAGGTTTTCTTTGCTTGCCTTATTTACTTAGCTAACCTGGACTAAGGATGTAATAGTGCACATAAATGCCCACTAACACCCTCCTTCTCCTTGTAGATTCTTCGTTTGGAACATGCCGTCTGGGGTAGTATCCAGTCCTGTGTGACTCTAGACATGTTTTTCCTGTTATTTCTAGGCTGAATAGGTTTGCTGGGGGAGAAGGAAGGTAGAGAGCTTTTCCTGTAAAGGCAGTTCCAGACTGGCTGTGCTCCTGCACCGCTCTGCCCTACTTTTCTTTCCCCATCATAGGCTGTTGATATCATCCACTCTCTATTCGATTAACTTCTTTCAGATCTCTTATAACATATTTAACTCCTTTATAGATTTATATTTTGACTAATATCTTCTTCATCTAATAGAACTGACAAATATGATCAGAGTAGAAAACGTTTATTAAACAAGTGTCACCAGAAATTGGAAATTCATACTTAATGGTCTCTCTCTACCTCAAATGATACCCAAAGTCAAGTGTTGTTAGTATCCAATTTTGAAATATTGTGGAACTGAAGTATACACAGTTATTAATTGAAAAAGGCATAATTCCTAATCAGGATTTATGAATAATTCAAGATCATTTTTGTTTCAATTCACTTTTACGATTTTTGTACAAGTGGTTACATCTTCTTGAAGAACATTTTTCCCCCCTCTAAATATCTGCAGGATACTAGTTTAATATTCATTCATAGATGCATACATATAATTAACTAACATTACTAAAGCAAATATCACAGTCTTGGCTTTGCATGAGAGTTAAGTATTTGATTTCTTGTCTTTCAGAGTATCGTCATCATATAATGAATAGAAAACAAGTACTCTGCATAAACAAGCAGTGTATTGCTTTGCCCAAGTCTGTAATAACAAAGTAGCAGGGGAAAAAATAGCTTATACCTCAGATTTAGAAGCTGTCTGTCCAAGATCATTGTAGCAGCTGGAAGCTTTGGTTGCTCTAGCATACATTCTCCTTCCTTGCTAACAGCGGCAGGTGTGCATCTTATGCGACTTTGCATACTTACTAGGGTGTAAGCTGCATTGGATAAGGTCCTACCTAAGCATGATTCATTCTTTACTGTCCCTTCTCCCTAAATACAGTAATATTGTTGGTTAGAGTTGCCACACTTATTGGTGTAGATGAAACTCATCCCAGTTAATAACCAAAAGTAAATATGATCATGAATTTCATTGAATTAAAAATATTTGGGAGAATTAGAAAATTCAGACTTAAGTACTACATGGAGGAAACGATGCTGATGTGTATTTTGGAGAAAGGAGATATACATTAAAAGTTCAGGGCGATACTTGGAAACTTGTACTTGGATACAATAGTAGAATGGAGATTGACCATGAGAAAAAGGGATGCTAAGATGTAGCTTGGAGTTGAAAATACACCCATAGCAAAGTCCTACAGAGGTGCTTTGTCCCTTTAAATCTCAGCACACAAATCTGCAAGAAGTACATATTTCATTCACTACACCAGACATTGAGTAGTGCCATGTGGGGTGTATAATAGCTCCTCCATAGACTTCTGTTGACTATAGTAGTCAGAGTTATGCCACAGTATAGGTCAGATATTTTGAGAGAAACTCATTCATGACTTGTTGGAGCTCAGTCCTTGCTATTGTAGTTGTTGAGGAATGACTATGCCATTATGATATTTGGCACCTTCCACAGTGGGAACAGATTGGGCTCTGTTTGCACCTTACCTTCAGACAGTTTTTAGAAAGATTTTATATCCTGTGCATAAATAGTTTCTTCGGTTTCCTGCCAAGGAAGGTGCCCTTCTCTCTCTGTAACAACTCACATTCTGCATATTACAAGTAATTAGGATAATATGTGGGAGGAAGGAAATGGTTTTATATTTGGCTATTTGGTGGCCTTTGACTTCTTCAATTATTGTATGGCTGTACCACCAATAGTTGAGGCAATGGGATAAGTGAAATTCACAGACTTTTCAGATGTGATGAGACTGCATTATGTTTCAAGGTCTTATATGTCTTTCACAGTTCTGAGTGCCTGTAGTTTTTAAAAACACAAAGTTATGGATTTTGTACAAACAACAAGGCACACTGTATCTCTCATTGGTACCTTGTATTTTTATATGTGAATTTACTAATATGAAGTAGACAGACAAACTTTTAAGAATCCCTCTTTATTGATGAAAAATTCTTAGTTTTGGAACATATCTGCATCTTCCCTACTTTGATCCAAGGGGAATTATGTAAGCAGTGTTTCCTTTCATGAACAGTGTAACTGAACCCTAAGAGTCTAGATACAGCAGGAGATACTGATCCTTGATAGCACCAGTTAGGTCATTTTTCTACTGACCATTATTATGAATAATGGCTGGTAAGTATTGTAGCTTAAGAGTAAAGAGCTATGTATTCTATCAAGCTACTTTGTAAAGATATTCATAGGCTTTTTTGTTTGATTGTTTGTTGTTCATTTAATTTACTCATTTTTTTTTTACTTATCCACTTTATATATTACTGCTCCCCTCCTGTTAGCCTCCTCCCACAACTCCCCTCCCCTTTTCCTCTGAGCAGGTGGGGGCCCTCTGGGAATCCCATACTCACCCTGGCCTTTCAAGTCTATGTGAGGCTAAGTGCTTTCTCTCCCTCTGGAACCAGACAAGGCAGGCCAGCTAGTAGAAGATATCCCACTTACAGGCAATAGCTTTTGAGATAGCTCCTGTTTCAGTTCTTTGGAACCCACATCCTGGTCAAGCTACAGATCTTCTATATGTGAGTGGGAGGCCTAGGTCCAGTCCATGTATGTTCTTTAGTTGGTGGTTCAGACTCTGAGAGCCCCAAGGGCCTAGGTTAGTTGACTCTGTTGGTCTTCCTGTGGAGTCCCTATCCCTTTCGTAGCTAGCAATCCTAGAGCCTATTTTTCCATAAGAGTCCCCAAGCTCCATCCACTGTTTGATTGTGGATGTTTGCATCTGTCTGAGACAGCTGCTTTGGTGGAGCCTCTCAGAGGACAACATGCTCCTGTTTGCAAGCATAGCAGAGTATCATTAATAGCATTAGGGACTGGTGTTTGCCTATGGGATGGGTCTCATGTTGGGCCGGTTATTGTATGGTCATTCCTTCAGTCTATCCTCCATCCCCGATGCCCACATTTCTTGTAGGCAGGATAAACTTAGATTGAGATTTTTATAACTTTTTGAAACAAAAGTTTATGGGAGCTTATCTTTGACTTCTTATGTGCCCTTTCTCTTACTGCATATATTATAGTCTTAACATATCATCTTCTTATTAAATCTTTGAACTATACAGCCTTGGAAAAAGTACTACATTTGAATGCTGCAAAAATTAATAGAATACAAGTAACCTCTGATTATGCCTTTGTGACATTATTATTTCCTCTGCAACATTTGCTTTGGAAGTACTCTGAATACTGTAAATACATTTTTAAATTAAGGGTCTCCGTTAGGTAACCTAAAAAAAAAAAAAAGTGATGTGCTTTCCTTTCTGCTGTTGTACCTTTCATATTCCTTCTTTACTGAAGTAAACACAATTTAATCCTTGCCTCTAAGTTCTCATGCTAATTTGACAAACATTTCACCATAAGCACAACGATATTAAAGTTTTAAGTAAAGTTGAACAAGTAAGACACTCAAAGAAATGTCAAACCTTCGGATGGAAGTGACTATTACATCATCCAAGCCACAGAGAAATGATTAGTATTTTTTGTTCATTTTAAATACATGATGAACCTATTATTATGTAAGTGATGGGTTAGATATTATTTTTTAACTACCCCAGGAAATATCTTGTTGAATAAAATTAAGTTAAGCTCAAATATTTATCTTTTAGAGCTAGATCCCCGATCAGAATGTGACAGTGACAGTGGTCCTTTACTGTGGCAAGTGAACTGCTGTTTAAGGTCTTTAATCAAGTGCGGTGATGTTCAAACAGTTCTGTGAGCTTCTCATCATTTTATCTATCGTCTATCTATCCATCCTCTACCTATATATTTATTTAACTATTTATTTATTTATTGAATTTCACAGAAGAATTTATTTCTGGAAGGTGCAAGTTATTTTATAATCTAGTGTTACATTTCCAAAGAGTTACTTAATGATTTTGTCTTAGACAAATTTACTATTTTTGGCAGAATGTCTAGAAGATTTAATGGAATACACCTAATATACACTCAAATATTATCACTTTTTCCAGTATTATTTGGCCCTATCACATTCTCTTTGAAAGTGGACTGAATTCAAACGTAACGGTGCATGCCTTAAGTTCCAGTATGTGGGAGACAAAAGGCAGGTGGATCTCTGTGAGTGTCAGAGCAGCCTAGTCTAGCTTCAGGACAGCCAAATGTACATAGTAAGACCCTGTCTTCAAAACAATAACAGTAACAGCAAAACCAGAACAACCTCCCCAATAATAAAGAAAACAAAAGAAGACAAGAAAGTAAAGTGAATGATTTATTTAAATTTTTAATTAAGGGTCGGGTTGGTTGTATAATGTTTCGTTGATTAAAATGTTGTGGGACATTTTTAGTGTGTGTTACCTTTATTATTGGTTATCATTGCTGCTCTTTTTTTTTTTTTTTTTACTGTTTTTCCAACACCAGAAATGTGTATTTTCCTCCCAACATTTCAGTCCTAAGGTATCTTGTTACATGGGAGGCGGTACAGTTTCTTTCCTGTCCCTACCTTTAGAAATGAAATATGTATATTCTCAGATCACATACATTAAACGGTCCCTGTGCTTATAAAGAAAAATTTGAAAATGACATCAATTTGAAGATGCAGCTTTGAGATTTGAGACATTCAGGGCAGGCAAGAAGGAGGTATGGCACCAGAGGGGAAGGAGATTGCTAAATGCTCTTCATGAAGGAAGACTAAGGAAGGCTTCTGGAGAGCAGAAATGTAAAGACAGAGTGTTTGCAAGCAGCCTTGCAGGTCTGGTGCACTGGCTGGCCATAATCTCCATTGATCCCTATTTGGCCCATTAATGTAATGGGAGATCCTGGCTGAAAGCAAGTTTCAAAGTGGGTTCTAATTCTATTTAAAGACTGTAATGCAGCTGACTAATTACCTCACGAAGTCTAGGCTATTTCTGTACAGCCAGAACTGAAGAGAGGGGTTCACATCTCCCTGTCGGTCTCTTGCCTTTGCAGATCCTGTAAAGATCATGGTCTTGGGCAGATTTCCTAATGACACTGAAAGAAGGTGAAAGAAAAATATTATGAAGAAATCAATAGCTTAACATTTTATGTATCTATAGAGTCTGTAATTAAAGCTACCCTGTATTCTGGGCTTGGAGGCTTAATTTGTTCACGTTCATTCCTAAGTTATAAACTCACAATCAAACCTGAAGCTAAGAAAGTGTGGCCATAAAAATCTTAGGAACCATTATTATTATTTTTTACAACTGGAGATATTTCAGACACTTTCTCTCTCTCTCTCTCCTCTCTGTCTCTGTCTCTGTCTGTCTCTCTCTCTGTCTCTCTCTCTCTTTCTCCCTCTCTCTCTGTCTCTGTGTGTGTGTGTGTGTGTGTGTGTGTGTGTGTATGTGTGAAAACTCTGAAGAGCCATTTTCTATAGTCTAATCAAGCTCATTTACATTTAAAAGTTAGGATTTTTTTTGTTTGTTTGAAATCCAAGACTGTTTGACTGATGGCATTTTCTTTTCTGCTTGTAGTTTGACAATTCATAGTTCTGTTTATCTTAAGGTTAGCTGGAAGTCTCAGAACACAGCTAATTGCCAAAGGAAGAAAAAGAGAAAGTTTTGTTCTCAAGACCAGGGAAATAGGGACTTTATGGCAAAAGTCTGCAGTTTGATTATATTTACAAATAAAAATATGCAAATATAACATGACTGCTGCAGCATACAAATTACAGACAATGTAGGAAACTAGTTAAGAGATGGGGGCCCCACTGGCTCACAGTTCCTCTGGTTCTCACTCCAGTTCTGTAATAACTAGAGAGCTGACCTTTGGAAAGTCATTTATCCTTCCTGGGCTGGGCTTTTTATAAAATAAAATAAGAGCTTTTCGTGAATTCGGCCTGAGGTTCCAAAAAGTCTGTTAAGTCTATCTCATAGGCAACATATTACAGCTTCCTATCAGAGTCATGAGTGTATTTCATCTGAGGAAATCACACAGTATTTTAAGATTTCTTTTGAATATTATCACAGGTTAGACCAAGTCTAAGCAGAGCTAGAGCAGGGCAAACAGGGCAATGTATAGTAAAATATTGATTGGGAAGTATATTGAGAAATAACTAGTGTTAAGGGTCAGGGGAAAATGGAAAAGAGAACTTGTTTCCTTTGTATGTTTTCTTTTATAGTTTTATTATTATTATTATTATTATTATTATTATTATTATTATTATTAAATTATTTTATTTACTTACATTCCAAATGTTGCCTCTTTTCTAGTCCCTCCTCCCAGAGTTCTTCACCTCAGATGCATAGAAATCTCTCAAATTATCTATGCATAAAACTGAATCTCCAGTGTTTCCCCCCAAATCTCTCTTAACTACACCCTTTCACATAAATATTATGGATCCCTTCCTGGATTTCAAGCTGTCATATCTTAGTGATCAATAGCTTTTTGCTAAAATACTCTATATATCCTGGAAGCTTAGTATGTGCGGAGCTAGCATGATACATGAAAGGCCCTGGCTTCTAGCCTCATCATATCCTAAAATGAGTTGTGCCTGCATACAGGCATAGAAGCTGGAGGATGAGGGTTTCAGAATCAGGGTTGACCTCAGCTAGAGGCCCGCCTTGGTTGTACTGTGCCTTGTGTCAAACACTGAGCATTAGATTGTCACTCTTAAGGGGACCATATATCAGTGGTTAACAAGGCCTACTGCTCTTGTAGAAGACTAGAGATCATTCCCCAACATACATGTCAGGTGACTCATTACTGCTTATAACTTTGGCACCAGAATTCAGTGTCATTTTCCAAACTCTGCTGGCAGCTGCACACACATGTCCACATGTGTACACACACACACACACACACACACACACACAAATCTAAAGTATAAAGTATTTAGAGAGAAAACTGCTCTTGTTCTTTCCTATTCTTTTTGTTTTGTTTTGTTTTATTAGATATTTTCTTTATTTACATTTCAAATGATATCTCCTCTTCTGGTTACCCCCCCCAAAAGTATCGAAAGCAAAACAAAAACAAAAAACAAACCCTGTTTCCTCCCCCCTTCCCCTGTTCACCAACCCACCCTCTCCTACTTCCAGGCCCTGGCATTCCTATACACTGGGTCATAAACCTTCACAGGACCAAGGGGCTCTCCTTGAACTGATGATCGCCTAGGCCATCCTCTGCTACATATGCAGTTGGAGCCATGAGTTCCACCATGTGTGTTCTTTGGTTGATGGTTTAGTCCCTGGGAGCTCTGAAGGTACTAATTGGTTCATATTGTTGTTTGTCCTAAAGGGGTTGCAAACCCTGACAGTGCCCGACTAATACAGAAGTAGAGACTCACAACCATCCATTACACTGAGCATATGGTCCCCAGTAAAGGAGCTAGAGAAAGGACCCAAGGAGCTGAAGGGTTTCCCATTCTTTTTTAACTGTCATCTTCCCTTTGCATTATCGTGCTCCCACTATGCCCTTACTACCACGACCCCTGCTCTAGGTCAACAGCTGTAGTGATGCAGTCATAACCTAAGTTCCATTGTCTATTTCACTTTTCCCAATACCATGGGGTGCCTCTTCAGATGTATATAGAATTAAAACAAAACAAAGCAGCATCCACTGTCCTCTGCGTGGCTCTGTCTGCTCTCCCAACCCCGCAATGACTTCCCTTAGCTCCTTGATTTCCTGCTGTAATATCTCCTTAATTGTTTTTCCTGCTCTGTTTGACCCAACCTTTCTGGCTTTCTTGCTGATTCTAACTATATTCCTACTGTCCACAAGCATATGCTGATCCCTACACTCATGAGATTTGGTTTGGGTTTCTTTTCTTCAGACTTTCACTTGCTGAGTTGATCTCTGTAAAGTTTTTGGATTACTCAGTCTCACCATCATCTGCTTTGTTCACTGAAATGAGTACCCCAAACAATTAGTTCCTAGAATGTAATAAATATACACTCAGGGTCTGCTAAAGTTAACTCTTTGCATGTACTTAGTACTTGAATTAATCATGAAACGTGACAATTGTCCTGGATATCATCAGCCACAAGAAATGCTCGATTAATTTATGGAGCCACTTTCAGCGCTTAGGGCTCCAGAGAAGCAAAACTAGGCGCAGACCAGAGACACATCTTACATGCAAGAAGAGCAAAGGTCATGAGAAAACAGATTGTAGAAATCAAAAAGGAAAGCATACAAAGTACACAGAAAACACTATATTTAAAATTGATATTGACAAAGAGGACTGTACAGGTAGGAGAATAAGCCAACGCGAGTGCCATATCTGTGAGTTCCCCCTTAGTATTAGATCTTGAGATGAAAGCAAAGGCGGCTGGATGGACATGGACGGGAAGGAAAGAGATGGGAAGGAAGGGAATTCTGAGGGACTCTGAAGACAGAAAGGCTGAATTTTGGTAGGTGAAATTTCTAGATGTCAGCTAAAACTCAGCTAGGACCTGCCAGGTCCTGATTAAGGTAAGGACAAAGGGTCTTGGCATGAAGGCAGAGATGGGGAAATACTGGCGTTACTTGTGCAATTCCTTAACAGTTTGTGACATGCATAACTAAAGCAATGAGAAAGAAGAAAATTGAAGGTGCATCCAGAGGAAAAATAAATGAGATTTTTGTTGTTGTTGTTGTTGTTGTTCCTCGAAAACAGGATGCACATGTGCAAAGAGCTGTCTGAACAGCACACATACACATTCTGTAAGCCTTAAAGACAAAGACAAATGAGCAAGCAAATCCACATGAAACAACAACAGCACACAGCTGCTTAAGTCACGGTACAGAGTAATATAACTAAGGATAAAATGTCAGCATTTTGCCTTTAATTTAAATAGAAAAAATTAACATGCTTGCTACAATTTTAAAATTATATAAATTTAAAATAATAATTGCTACAATTATTATTACAAAATTTATTAAAAATACTCAGTTTTCAAAAGCTTGAAGAAAATCAGCAGGGGGTGCCGCTTAACAGTAAGCACTTTTAGATAACGGTAAATTTTGGGTTTTCATAGTCAAAAACAGCGCGAGAGCGTAAGTAGGCTTTGTGTTAGCTGCTGCGATGTCATTAGACAGAGTCATGCGAAATAGAACAGGTAACAGAAACCTTCAAGATATTATGTTTATCTGGCATATGGCATATTCCTAGTACATACAAGGCTAAGGCTTGAAGACTGGGAGTTCAAAGCCATCTTTATCTACATGAGGAGATCTGCTGGCTGACAAGACTGCTCAGTGGATAAGGGTGCTTGTTGTTAGATCTGAGGACCTGAGTTTGGTTCCTGGAATCCACTTGGTAGGGCAAATTAACAGATTTCCCACAAGTGTGCCGTAGCATGTATGTGCGCGTGCGCACGGGCACACACACACACACACACACACACACACACACACACACACACACACGCACTGATAGATAGATGATGTTTAAAAATAGTTTAGGCAAGACTCTCACTGTATCAGCATGCTTGTGAGTGTGGAGGATGTATCCCTCTGAGTCCAAGGCTTGTGGTTCCTTATTTATGGGAGTCATGGTAGAATGAATAACTGAACATAGTAGAAAGGGAAAAGAAATTAAAGAAGGGATTCCTCTCAAGTCTCCAGCATTCAGTTGGAGATTTTGGGTTTGTTTTATAAAGTCTATGGTCATAAGTGAATGAGGATATTGCAGAGAATTTTCAGAAATTAATTTTGTGTTCAAAGTATTGATCTAATAAAGGATTACCTTGTGTAAATCTCTAGACATTGTAGCCTTCTTAACTCTATTTTGTGACTTCGTACAGCTATGCTGAATCATATAAGGTGCCTGTGTTGGTGCTTTTCACATGGGAGAAACTGGTATATATGTGGCAAGCATGTGGAATGTTGGGGGGAACACTTGAGTGTTCCTGACTGGGCATGTTTTTTTTTTCTCTTGAGTACTAGGCAAAGTGAATCCTCTACATGTCAGGACTGCCTCACTCCTTGCTGGATCCCAGGGTATGAGAAACCTCTGGATGTGACTTTAGATTGAATCTGTTCTAAGAAATAACAGAGCAGTACTGGTCTAGCACTGGAAGTTATGTGAACTTCTGTCTCTTCATTTCTTAGAGGACACTTAGGACCAAATTCTTGATAAAAATCAATGTTGTTAGTATAGAGTGACCCTGGGTAGAATACTAGCATTTTTACTTTGGTTATTCCCTCATATGCTAAGTTTTTAAGTGAGATAATGGTTTTTTAAATTGATTTATATATCTCATAATTTCTTCCTTCCTTCCTTCCTTCCTTCCTTCCTTCTTTCCCTCTTTGTTCCCTGTCCTCAGTATATTTCTGCTGTGATAAGCAGTATGACCAAAAGTAACACTGGAGAGGAAAGGGTTTTATTTAAGTCTAGGTTGTAGCCCATCTTAGAGACCATACATGGATGATACTTACTGGATTTTCCCCCCACGGCTTACACAGCCTACCACTGATGCTCTTCCCTGAGGTTGTACTCTCCATAGCAGACTGGATTCTCCTACTTCAACATTTAATCAAGTAAAAAAATAAAAAAATCCTTAATCTTGCCTACGGACAAGCTAATAGACACATTTTTATTTTTCAATTGAGATTAGTATTCTAAGATATATCTAGCTTATGTCCAATTGAGATAAAAAAAACAAAACAAAACAACAACAAATACAAAACAAGTAACTAACCAGGACACTCTCTTTATTCTCTCTCTTTCCACTTCCATATTTCTTCACATAATCTAGAAGAGAATAAACTTGAAAGAACTTTTACAGTTGAAATTTCTTATATATCTACAATTAATACTAAAATATCTAAAGGAATACAAGTTCATAAAATGTGCTAGACACTGTGCTCTATAATTAATTATCATTTAGAGATTTTGTAAGTCTATAGTATAGTTACCATTCTTCTGCTGTAGTTAAGAAATATAGATCCTGGGACTTTCTTAGGATCCAAACATAAACCAAAAGATTGAAACCCACCATTAACCAATGGAAATTAGCTTAAGGATAAACAATCACAGTGCAGATACTTTTAATGGAACCTCTGCTCAATAAGGACTTAAATTCTATAATTAAAAGTCCTTTTAAATTGTTTTATCTATTACTCAAAATTGGAATATCATTGCATCCTTTTCCCCCTATCTATCCTCTGTCTCAAATCTCAAACTCCTCCTTCCCCCAACACCTCCAGCCTCTCTCAAAGCCATATCCTCTGGCATCTTTCTCTTTAATTTTTGTTACATACATACATACATATATACATACATACACATATACATTTAATATATGCAAATATAAGCTGTCTATCTTTATAGTACTAGTTTTATGTACATTATTTCAGCACTTTGTACTTGGTACTGAGTAACCACACAGGGATGCTTCTCTAGTGAAGACTACATCTCCTGCTTCCACTTCCCACTCCCACTACTTACTTGCTTATGGTTCTTTGTGTAGGGATAGGGTCCTGTGAAATTTCTAGTGCTTCCACATTAATACACCTGTTGGTGTCTTCCTTCTTTAGGCAGCCATATTATTTGTACTACTTGGGGGAAGCTCCCTGACATATCTAGGGGACACAATTTTTACAACAGATGTCCAGTCCCTCTGGCTCTTATTCTCTTTCTGCTCCTTCTTCCCAGATGTTTCCAGAGCCCTAGGTGCAGCCATTATGTTGTAGATGGATCAGCTGGGGATGAGCACTAAATCGTCTCATGTCTCTACATGTTGATCTTTTGTGGTTTTCTGTCATCATCTCCATATGTTGTAAAGACAAGATTTGTTCACTGAGAGATGAGAGCTACATCTTTCTGTGGGTATAAAGGTACATGTTTAGAATACAGTTAAGCATTGTGCTTACTTAATAGCGACAATTGTAGGTTCTGATCTAAGATCCACTATCTCCTTAAGCATGGTAGTTGACTGGGTTTCCAGGACCAAACATGATTTCTGTCTTGAATGAGCAGGCCATAATTCCAAATATAGAGATTTTGATTCAGCCAACATATACGTACAACTATTGCCATTTTAGGGTTATTGTGCTATGTTCTTAATTTCTTCATTTCATAAGCATCATAGAAGGGGACTATTGTTGGCTTCCTTCCTTTGTAAAATTGCATGACATCATCTGATACCATGAAAGTTAGCACCCAGAGTGGTAGTCTTCAAATCAGATCTAGCTTGTATCCTCTAGGCCCTCTATCCAAAGTGCATTGTATCTTCACTAGTAGGGACTTTTATCTTCTTGGAACAAACCAAGGGCAATAGAAAACAAAACCAAAAACTATAGTGTTTTGGAAGTCTCTTGGACAACCCTGATTAATAGCTCAAAAGAAGGCGTCTCATGTTTAATGTTTATTTTGTTGTATTTTGTTTTGTTTTGTTTTGTTTGATAGTATATAGCTCTTGAGTGGAGCATTGCCAGCCCAGGTTAAAATTTTTCATGAAAAACATGTACATAGGCAATGGTAGTAGATGTAATTTTTGGCTATTACATAGTAATTTGGATGCTTATTACTTTTTTTCGGTCCTGATTTGCTTTCAAATTTGTAAAGTTTTATTCCAGTCACTAATGAGCTATAGAGGTGCTATTTGGAAGAAAAGAGAATCAGCTTGTAGTGGCAGCTAGTGTCAGGGAATAGTGACCAATTGATTTTATAGTTATTTTCAAAAGGAACACAGAATACTGAGGACACAGTTGTTAGAGGCTCTTTCTCTCAATTGTCCTAACCAAGGTGACCCAGGAAGGGCTGCATTCACCCTGACAAATATCCCCTCTAAAGGTTTAAGTTCCTTTGGGATCTTTGTTGCCAGGGTGTAAAAAGGCCTGAGATAGTTGTTTTATTTGATACTAATTCAGCCAGGCAAGCCATAACCAGGAGTGTCACATCTAAATGCCTAGACACACTGTTCATCTTCCCTTTGCAATTGGCCTCACGTTATAGAACCATGTCAAGGCCTGCTTGATGCAAAACGTTTCAGAACAGGCTTCTCTTTTCCACTGTTAACAAGGAAATAAATTGCTAGAACAGAGTTAGAGATTTCTTTAAGCTTCTTTTAGGTACCCAGGCAGTCTTTCTCTTTAGTAATCTGACTGCTAATAGATAGTTGAGAACTAGATATAGAGCTTTTGAGCTTTACTGTACATTTGTTGGGTTCAAAGTATTATGTATGTATGGGGGTGGTCATGCACTATATTGAAAGCAAGTTATGCATCCTTGGCATAAATCTCAGAAGTCTATGTACCTAAATGCTAGGAGAGCTGGAGTCGGTTTTCTTTGTTGGCTCACCACACTTAATTAGGAGGCCACACAAGAGTATATTATGGTCAGGAAAATTGGACTTGATTAATCTACAATTTTTTTCAAAAAAGAGAACGCAATGTTAAGTGGGTAGGGAGAGATCCACGGGAGATGGAAAGCATAAATATTATCAAATACATCGTGTGATATGCTCAGAGGACTAATTCTTAAAGGTCAATACAAAGTACACCTTTGTAAATATGGAAATGATCACTCAGCCTTTTCACTCAAAAAGAAACTCTGCTCTGCCAGTGTATACCGAAATCTATATTAAACATAGTTAACAGAATTTTCACATCTCATAAAATACAAAAGAGGTAGCCCATCGTAAATGTCTGAGCTCAGTATATATTCCATCAAAAAAAAAAAAAAGAAAAAAAACTGTGGAGCATTCACTTCTATTAATGAATCTTTGGCATTTTAGATTAGGTTACCAGTATGAAGATATTTGTAGGAAATTTGAGTGTATGCCAGATTTCTTGGAAATAATTAATTGGCATCCATAAAGAATGAAAGGGTTGGGAAGAGGAAGAGTTGCAATAAAGACACAGCGGGCTTTCATGGAAGATAAATGGCAGAATTAAAGACAGCATTGAAGTGAAATTAAATCACTGTGTTGCGCTTCAAACATTTTTTTTTTAATTTATCAGGGTTCTGTTATTCATTGTGCTTAAAAGATTATACTTTCTGTGGAGAACCTGCAGGTGTTCACTTCCCATACTAAACTGAGTTGCTGTGTGGGCCACCTGCCTGTGTTGATGGATTACTGCAGAAGGGATGCTCCTTAATGCTGCCTGTGTTATCTTTGATCCTTTTACTTTGATAAATGGATATGAGCCAGAGTCAAAGTTGACAGTTTGGGGAAAATTGAGATAAGTTTATTAAAATAGAAGGGAATGTAGAAAAGCATGATCATTTCAGATTAATGTTTGAATATCACATAGTGTCAAAATGTGAGCCAGTAAGCTGGGTTATTCTAAAAAAAAAAAAAAATCCTTCAAAGCTTGGGGCTAATTAGTTATCTTTCATATTTTCATTTAGCTTATTTTCATCTCTGTGAAGTAAAAAAAAAAAAAAAAAGCTACTCCATGACTTGTTTTATTTAATATATATATAAAAAAGCTACTATTTTAATCTTCAAAAAAACAACAGCTTGCAGGGGTCAGTCCTTTAAAGTAGATGCATCACTGGCTGCAATTATTAATCACTTTCCTTCAGGAAATATATGAAATTAAATATTAAAGTACAGATCTAAACAGTTCCCCAGTCTCAGGGCTTCTGAGGGCATGATTTCCTTATTAGCCTGAAATAGCTGACCTTCGTCAAGCCAAATGTGGAAGCTGCATGAATATAAAATCCCTCATCTAGTCTCTCTCCCTCATCATCTGGGCTTCACTTACCTCTTGGCACTTCATAGCTTTTTAAATAAGGCCCAGTTTCTTAGAAGTTCACTTTCTAGGATGCTGTGCTTACATGCTGGACAAAGTCCTTATTTATGGAAAGGAATCCTTAATACTAAGCTCAGTTTCCGCACTCAGCAGCTTGCATCTGCCATATACACACTTTCTTTGGCTTTCAGTGCTTGCAATTGGTGAACAGAACAATCTTCTCTCATAAACCTTGATATGTTTACAGCACAGACATAATTTATTAGAAGATGATTAGTGGTGGGGCAAAATAGATAAAATGTAGGTGGGAATAAGGGGAGTCACGGTTCTGTCTAACTTAGAGATGACTTTTGGACAAAGACATGAGGTATAGGAAGGACTTTGCTATGAGGATCCTTGGAGGAATAGCATTCTAGTCAATGGGAAAGTAAACACACCAAAGTAAATGTCAAGAACGAACAAGGACAGCTTTTCTAGACTATAGTGAGTGAGTAACAATGGGAGATAGAGGGCAGGTTGTGGGTGGGATGGAGCTTCGCACACACTGGGGTGGTAGTGTGCTGTAGCCTCAAGCAGCTATGAAAACTGGGTCTCTGGAAGAGAGGCAGGGGCCTGGGAAATTAAGAGAATTGGACGGTCGAGAGAAAAAATGAGACTGAGTCATGGTTTCTGATCAAGGTCCAATGTGTATTATGTACCTGGGAATTAAATAAGCAGGCAAACCCATCCCCTGGTAAGTCAGTAAGTCAGGACCTTGTGGCCAAATTAGCATCTTGATGTTTGGTCCCAAGGCAGGTGAAGCAGCTCAGCAGGGCATAGCTCCTAAAGGCAGGTGAAGCAGCTCAGTAGGGCATAGCTCCTAGCAGGAACTTCAAGAGAGGCAGAGAAGTGGCAGAACAAGAGGGAAAGGGCTTGTTTATCTCAGGAAGCCTCACCCTAGGTGGGGTAGCTGCTTTGTAGCAAGGACAAGGTCTGAATCAGCCGGCTTTTGGCTGAGGGAGGTTATAGTGGTGGTGGTTACAATAGGGTAGTGAGAGGATCCAGTTACCCCTGAGATAAATGGGAACACTGCCACAAAGTTTTGAGGACAAACTTGACATTATGTGTTTTGTGTGAAGTCTGGGTACAATTTGAATGCAAACTAAACACCACTTTCCAATGGATTCGGACTGAATACAGAAAGCAAAGTAATAAAATAAATGCGTTGACCATAGTAGCCAAAGACAATGTGGTAAATGCTACTCATAGGAATATTAGCAATAGCATTAGTGGTAAATAATAACATGGGATGTGCTGTCTTTTGGCGGATAGTGCCCTGATTTACATGTGCTAGTTCAGCTGTCCCTCAGTGCTGTTTAGGTGCACGCTATAAACCATCATCCTCTTTGTAGAAGATACTTATGAGGTGTTCACTGAATATGACACAGGTAAGAAGGGCCGTTTAGAATCAATCTAGGTGTGAAAGAGTATATGCTTTTAATTTGTACTCTTCATGTCTTAAAAAACATAACACCAAAGCCCATAATAGGAAATTGCAGCAAATACTTCTTTTGTACTGAATCTTCTTTTGCCACTTTAGAAGGATACAAAAGAGTCTGCAAACTGATGTCTGAGCTGCAAGCCAATACCTCGCTTACTCAGACACTGCATGCACCTGGAACCCTAGGCTCTCACAGAAGGTTCATTTCTCCCTGGTGCTTATAGCCTCTCAGGAGCTTTTTACTGTGTCTGGGCTTCCCACTATCTTCATTCCGGGCCTTGTGATGAAGAAACCATTCCTATCTGGGTCATGGCTGTATTCGAAGTGAGGTGAAAGAGAATGTGCTCACTAACCCTGGACTGAGTATTAAATCTTTTGACTGCCAGACAGAATTCATCTCTGACCTCTTAATATTGGCCAAAGTAAACCCTGTGCCTATTCCCAAGTTATTCTTCATACATCTCACAGACAAATCCTACATCGAGGGAAATGGAATAGTTCAAGAGTGAATTCTGACTCCAAGCTTGTTGTCTTTCCTACTGTAGAGTTGGTCATTTCTGACATTTTCCAGAGGTAGGAGGTAAACCAGTAAGGTGAGAAGAAGAGTCTTAGGAAATTTTCTCAACAAACAAAATGCCCATTCTTCTGAAGGGAAGTAAATTCACCATTCCCTATGATGTGAGTGAGTAATTGCAAGTTCAGTTCGATGAAGGTATAAGGCATAAACAAATGAACTATTTATTGTCTTAGTGATGAGTCTGTCTACATATGCGAGGATAGGGGTCATCTCGTGACGCTTTACTGATTTACACGAAGGGAAGCCTCCTTGAACAGAAAGCTTCTATGATATTACTTCTTAGTTCTTTCTCACATCAACATGGCACATAAAATGAAAGGAACCCAGATCCACAGTGGATAAATCACTAACGCAAAGTGAGGTACATTTCTTCAATCAATTTGTACGGATCACAGTCATAGGCCTGTGTTCTAATAGCTTAGCTTCTGTTCCTCCTTCCTCACCCTGAAAGCCTCTGTGAAGAATGAGGTAGAAGTAGCAGGCTGCTCAGAAGGTATGATCTCTTTTGCACGGCTCAGAAGTCCGTGTTATAAAATGTAGTGTTTGCTTCATTTTGTTCTCTATTCAAAATTCATAGAGATTCTTGCCTTTCTTGTTTTAACCTTTCCTTTTTAATTAATAATCATGAATATTATATTTTGGAAGATTTTAAATTATAGTTACATCATTTCTCACCTTCTCTTTACTCCCTCTAACCCCCCATGTTAGCCCTCTACTCCTCAGATTCATGACCTTTTACTTTTATTAATACATATATTACATTATATAATTACATAAAATTATAGTATATATACATATATAAACACATAAATATGATAAACACAGCCTGTTTGGTTCATATAATGTTACATGTACATACAAAATTTACTTGGTATTAGATAACCAGATAGAGGCCTCATCCCTAGGAGATACTAATTTTCTCTCTCAGCAGTCATCACTCTCTGTAATTCTTTGTCTAAGAGTGGGGCCCCATAAGATTTTCACATTCCAAGTTAGGATAACTACTGGTATTGTCATGTTGTTGAGGTATCCGGGGTATAGCTTCCCTACCATTACTTTGTGAGACAAAATCACAGAAGAATTCTTTGTGTTCTAGGTCTAACAATCTCTCCACCTCCTCTTCTCTTCTCTTCTTTGAGCCTTAGGTACAGTGCTTTTGGAGTGGTTAACTTTTGCTAACATGAATGGTATTGATAGATGTTGTTGTTGTTGTACAAACATTAAAATTCTCCTTACCACTTGTTAAACACTATAAGATGTTAACTGTAGTCATTATTCTATCCAGTAGATCTCTTGAACTTATTTCTTCCAATTGAAGTGCTTGCTTTTTTGACTAACATCATCCTGAAGTCTCATCAGCCTTCCAGTCTGCTGAACACAATTCTGATTTTGAATTAAGTAAGTTCTGTATTTGTAGATCTTTTGACCCCATATAAATGAAGTCTTGAAGTATTTGCTCCTCTGTGGGCAGCTTTCATTTAAAATTATATCTCCAAGTCTATCCATAATTATTATTTTTTTTCAAAAGGAAGGATTCCTTCACTTTATATTCAAATATTTCACTGTACATATGTGTAGATATATATGCCTGTTTTTTTTTGTTATTTTTTATTGTTGTTGTTGTTTTCATAACAGGGTTTCTCTGTGTAGCCCTGGCTGTCCTGGAACTCACTCTGTAGACAGGCTGGCCTCAAACTCAAAGATCCACCTGTCTCTGCCTCCCAAGTGCAAGGATTAAAGGTATGCGCCACCACCGCCCAGTTATATGCCTGTTCTTTGTATGTTCATTCACTAGTGGGATACTTAAGTTATTTTTATATCTTGGATCTTCTAGTTAGTGAGATAATCAATACTAAAACGCAGCTATCGTTGACATACTGATTGTGTTTTCTTTGGTTATACATTCATGGGGCCATGAGGAGAAGGCCTGCAGCATGAGTGGGATCCAGAAGTGTCCAAACACCAGGAATCTCATTCTGGGATCCTCAGGAATATGATGTCCCTACTCCTCCCTGCTCTGGGCCTGCAAGTTTTGTGGCTCATATGCCTGTGCCATAATTTTGTCCCACCAGAGGTCATATAGTCCACTAGCCAGGTTGAATTTCTTTTCCACTTATAAGGTCATGTCCAGCAGCACCCAGAATTCCTCCTTATGCAAATGTGACATCTTCAGCATGCTGGCCTTGGCCATTGATGAATACTTACCACAAAAGCCTCTTTGCATTCCCCAAAGGTTTAAATAGGCTTTGTTCCATGCATTTAAGCAATCTGCTCAGTGATGCTTGCTTTCATAGAGTCTGTTCTCTTAGCACTCATGGCCTAAGGTCTCCTTATCCTATGGTAATTATAGTCTCAATTTCCCTCTCAGATCACCAATCTGATGGAGGACCCTTAGTGTATGTATTCTTTAATCACTTGTGTCTACAATTCTTCTGAGCCTCAGGCATTCAATATAAGTTCCCTTTACATCCCATATTCCTACCACTCCATCTCTAGAATCAGCATAAACTGATGTAGAAAAACACTTATTATTAATTTATTTCACCCACACTGGATTTAGACATTTTATTCTATTGCATAAGAACAACTCTATCTGCCCTTTGTTCCGATCTAAATTAATTTTATGTTCTATAAGAGAAACAGTCTGTCTTCCTCAACACTCTCAGAAGTGAAGTTTTCTAACTTTTAAAAATATAAACCTAACACTTAGCAGATCTAGAATAAATAAATAAATTTGGGAAAGAATTTTATATTTCTTTTTTTCCTGAGGAAGATCACATGCTCAAAGCTACAGAAATTTCATTAACTTTTTAAACATTATCATATAGATCTTTTCACAGATAATACGAAACAGTGGGGAGCAATTTCTTTTTCTGTTTCACCATTGACTTCATTCTCATCTGATAGGATGTTTTTCTTTCCATAGAGGAACGGGACTGTTAAATTTAGCACTGTCTAATACTCCGGGATCAAAGCTCCCTACCCAGTCCCCAAAGTGGAACGGCCACTGCCAGCCTTTCAGCTGTAGTCTTTATGAACCTGGACTTTCTGGGCCAAAGTGAGAAGCCTGTGAATTGAATTCCCTAGACAAAGTTTTACTTCAGCTTTGTGCTCTGACTTTCATTTCCCCTCAGGGATCCGTTTACTTCTCTAGAATATTATCTGGCCAATGGCACCTTACTCTGACTTGTGCCTAGCTCTCCGAATATGTTGCCAATGCCTCCATATTCCGAGTCTAATTTATTATTAATTTCAGGACAGAATTTATTTGATTTTTATAGTGATACTTTCTATCTTGAGATTTTTCTCTTCCTGTTTTGCTTTCTCTTTACCTTGGACTAGGTTTCTAAACTTAGCCATGATTTTGTTCCTTTCATTCTGTAAAGAAGTTAGAAAAATATAGTTACGCAGCCCCTGCTGCTTGGTGAGGATCAGAACCTGCCCCAGGCCCTGCTCTTTCTTCTGTGGTGCTAACTGGCAAAAGGCGGTCCAGTCTAAGCGCTGAGCTTTCACCACCTCACACACAAAAGCCAAGAACTCTTTATACAGAGTGATTCACATGCAAATCTTAAAGCTCTTTACCTCCTCCTCAAAGCTGATTTAGTTTGCAACTGCTCTTCACACTCAGGAGTAATAATGGAGCTCATTGTTCTTTCAGAATACCTGTCCTATTATGAGAGGACTTTCTAGAATTTTAAGAGACATTCAAAACCCACCTTCACAGAAGAGCCGAAGGAATTAATGAATGTAAAACTTTTACTTTCAATACTTAATACTACCAGAATTTTACCATGCTTGACTAATCTAGACAGCTAACATTGATAGAATTGGAGTGCTACTGTAGCACACGAACTGATTTTATCTCACTTACTCTTGTTTCAATATATAAAATTTGAGCATAGAAAAATATCCAAGGGAATTTGCTACACACACAATACCTCTTCTACCTATTAAAGAATTGTCAGCTAGAGTCAATTTAATGAGTTCAATTTGCCCCGTTATAATCTTCCTGAGAAATTTCAAAAACTATAGGTAGTTATAATATTTCTATAATTTCCTATCTATAATATTCTATAATATTTCTTTATTCCTATCTATTTAATAAACCCGGAATATGAACAGTTGGGATTGCTGATTATCTCTGTCTTTTAAATACTACTTTTATAGTGAATATAATTTTTTGTAAGGTGCCAATTGGATGCAGTTCAAATACTTCCTTGAAATCGTTTATTTCCAACAGATTTATTGTTATTTATTATTTTTATTAATATTATGCTTATGAGAAGCTTGTCAATGTTAATTTGCATTTCCACTATTATATTTTTGTGGAATATGAGTTATGATACTTCTGCGCATGATAATATTACTTTCCTTTTCATAGAATCTTCATAGTAGATGTTCAGGTAGCAAATCTGAAGTAGAAAAGTTATGATTGATATTTGTAACTAGTACATCAATGGTACTATATAGAGAGTAAGCACTTTTTATAGTTATTATTCTTTGGCTTACTTCTTGTAATAAGATTTGATGATCTTTTCCCACATGATAATTTTGAGTGAGAATTCTATTATCTTACGAGCTTCCTCAGCTAAGTAACTGCATTATAGAATTTTTTCTCTATGTGTCTTATTCCATGTAAGTTTCACCTTCAAAATGCACACAAGTTATGGATCTTAATATACACTTTGATCTTAATTAAGAGACTTTCTTTAACGATTTCTATTGATTTTTTCAGATGAAATTTAGAATCCTTAAAGGGCAACTCAAGTCCTTTCTGGTGCAGCTTTGCCTTCTTTTCAGACTTGAAGTCTGTAGGACGTGTTCTGAATTATTTAGCTGTTCTCTTTTGGCACTTCTCTATCTTTGCGTACAAGCGTTCTTCTGTTTGAATGTGTTTCTCCACTGTGTATCACTGAGTCTCATACTCTTTGGAGTTGTGTATTTGCTATTTTCCTGATCACCTTCACCAGTCCTCAACTACTGTGGCTAACTTACTAGCTTCTCTCAGAACCCTGTGTCCTACCTGCAAAAGGAGCTTGTGCTACTCAGCCATCAAACTGAACAAAGTGAAAGGATGACATGAACCCCTTTGTCTTTATTTAAGGGCCAGGCCTGATTTAAAAAGAAGGCCATAAGCACCAGCTCCAGGAACAGACCTTAAAATCCAGAAACAAGGTTGTAAACCCCCCTCCCAAATAAAGCCTACCACAAAAATGAGGAAGCATCTTATCTCAGGATAGGCCAGCTGTGCTGGGCAGCCCTATCTCATCCTGGTTAAACATTCATGACATAGGAATGCAGACCGCTGACCACTTGTGAGCTCCTAGCACCCACAAATGAGATTTTGTATTACCTAATCCTTCTAGAGAGTTTCCTTGGAGCCCTAGAAGGCCTGGGCTTCTTTGTCTGGGGTTGCCATTTCAAAGGGTGGTTGATCTCAGCATGCTGATTCTTTCTGCAGAGTAAAAGCTCTTTGTCTTTGTGTAGTATCTGAGTCTGGGGTCTTCCTTTAGTGATTTTCAGACGTTTTACAAAAGAGGGAAGTGATCTGCCACATGCACAGTACTTGGCATAGTGCCCGGAAGAAATTAAATGCAGAGTGCATAGTTCTGGTGTGTGTGTGTGTGTGTGTGTGTGTGTGTGTGTGTGTGTGTGTGTGTGTGTGTGTTAAAATACCTGAAGTCTTTCAGAATGTGCAATGTATGACCTGTGCTCTGGAAATATATTTTTCAGGAAATAGTACAACAGCTATGTTTCCCTACCCCTCTCCATTATTTTTCAGTCATAGTTCTTAAGAAACTATGAACTGAGCACTCTAACCAAGGACTTCTAATACAATAGATGCAGAAATGCAGATTCTTTCCTGTTTCCTGTATGTAAATGTCTAGTTTTCCAAATCACATGGTGCTTAGTACATACCATGTGGAATCTTTTAGCTTGAAGAATCATCACTAGGTTCTATTCCTCGACAGTTTAAATGTACCAGAACCAGACAACTATGCCTTTCCAATATGCTGCATGGATTTATATCAAAGCTTTATAACTGAAGTGTCAGAAATCCTAAGTTTTCCAGAGGCTGCATTATTTTTATGTAGATGAGGAGATATGGTTCTCTATTCTATTACATGAATTGTCATCATAATATTACAGTTAAAGCTAATGAACCATTCCCTGGCATTTGAAAAGCCAGTTAACAGAGCATTTTCCTGACAAAGCTTAAGTTTATAAATGAGTTAAGTCTCTGTGTGTGGGTGCTGTAATGATTATGACATTATCCTTCAACATTATAAAATATCCCCTTTCAGCCCCCAATTAAGGCAGGTACAGCATTCACAAGAAAGAATTCCTAGTCATTTCATCAAAATTGGATATATGGGGATTTGAGGGAAAGAACAATACCACAAGGAATATTACTTGTCACAGAAGCTATTGAAACCTGAGGTGTACATTTACCATTATGTAGTTTCTTGACTCAACCCTAACTGAGCATAGATTATATAGACTGTATATGCTCATTTGTGTCTAGGTTTCTTCTTCCCCTCTCTCTCTCTCTCTCTCTCTCTCTCTCTCTCTCTTTCTCTCTCTCTCTCTCCTTACTTTCTTTCAATCAGGAAATTATTAAAGAAAAACATACTCTTCAGTCTCAGGGATTGTCTCCATTTTGTTGTGTTTTTGTTTTTAGTTATTTTTTAGGTTATAATATAATTACACGATTCCCCACTTCCAGTTTCAGGAGACTGTCTCAGTTGAGAGCTCAGATGCTAGTCTGCAGTATTTATGGGAATTTTTTGGCAAATTTCAAGGAACACTTTCCAGATTTTCTTAGCCTTGTTAATAGAATAAATTATTGAAAACTCAGTATGTTAAGTTACTGTATTTGACATACCACTATTTCTGTATTTAAATGTTTGTCACCAGCCTTGAATTATTGTTCTATGGTAAAGCAGATGCTTAGATGAACTTTAGATATATTTTAAACTATTCATATAAATAAAAATTAAATGGTAAATATCATGACTATATATAACATGGTTTTAATTATATAATTATTTTACTATTATATTTCTATACCTGAGTTAACTCCCTTTGAAATATTGAAGCATGTAATGATATTTTTGACTACTACCCATTGCTTTATTTTGGCCTAAGTATTAGTTCACCATATATTTATCTGGAATATTCATATCAATATCATGAATATTCAATTTGTTTTCTGATACTACATTTCACAATCCATGAAAAACATTACATTTAATCAATATCACCTCAATTAGATGCTAAAGCCACAGTTTGAAAAATAATTTATATCAAATGGTCATATACTATTATTACTATGTCCAGTTCTTCTTGAGGAGGAATTGGTCATATCCTGCCTCATACTCAGCTTGCACGTGATAGAATCGATGATGTATGACTTTTATTTTCACAGTATTTCTGAATCTTTTGATTCAAGTTGAAATTAGAGTTTTCAAGTTAAATTTGATGATTTCTTTAGTGTTAGACACAGTTTTCAATAAGTGTTAAAATTGAAGTCAGAAAGATGGGATTTGAATTCTGAATCAGGAATTAGTACACAGTGTGATTTTTGGACAAGTAATTTAGCTTGTGCAGCAGTTAATTTGGCCTTTGTAAGTTTAAAAGCAATAACGTAAACCATTCTTTCTCATGTATCTTGGAACAGGGGAATAGAAGATCATAGAGATTTAATTTTAAAAGTAAATTATGATGCTTAGTCAGAGCACTTATCTCAGAATATTAAGGTTATTTTTTCACCAAGTCAATGAAATACATATTTAGAGGAGTCAATCAAGCAGAAGTGCAGGAGGCTCAGGATAGACAGTGAGAGTGGCTCATCGTTTATTAAATCTTAATTCTGTCTTCTCTGGACAAGTTTTCTCAAATACATCCTACTTGATTCTCAAATAGTGCCTCATTATATGTTTTTGTAGATGTAACAGAATTTTCAATTATATTGATTTGTCATCCTCCTGTTCCCAAAAGCATATGAAGGTATAGAGTTGAGTCCATGGTTTTGGACTCTGACAGACACATAGTTACATTTAAGCATGCCATTGCAAATACTTGAGCTGTCCAAGTCTTAACTGATTTTATAAAAATGAGAAACTAATGTTTTATTTTGGTGAAATTCTTCATAGCAGATATCCTAAGGACCTATCATTTTCATTCATTTCACAATTTCTATCATTTCCTCACCTCAATTTCCTCATCTTAGATATATTTGTATGCCTTTTCAGCTTTATCCAGGAAATTACCTATCTGTCTACCTATCTATTTACCCACCTATACATCTTTATCTATCTATCCATACATGTGGGGGACCGGCCAGCGGACCCTCACTCTGTAGGTGCTCTCAGACTGGAGATTATTGAGTACCTGTGAATACAAGTGGGTGAGAGAGAGACAAAGACATGGGCACCAAGTAGCTGTATCAAGGTGTATCTTTACTAGGGGAAAACTGAGTTTATATAACTAGAGGCAGAATCGAAACCAAGGGCAAACCGAAAACAAACAATTTAACAGAAACAGGAGACCGGAGGAAGGGAACTTCAAAGGCAAGTCCAACAAGGTGAGGCAGTCTTTTTTTCTGCAGCAGCCAGGCATCCACAGGTGGTCGAAGTTCTGGGGCTGAGAGATAGTTTCAGTTTCACTCTCGAGGTTGAGGGGGAGGGAGCCCACACATACATATATGTGTCTATATATAGAGAGAGACACACACACAGATATATAAATTTATATATATATATATAAATTCATATATATATATTCATATATATTCATATATATATATTCATATATATGTGAATGGATTATTCTAAAGCAGGTTAAGTAGCTTATATCTATGATTTCTCTTTGTTCTTTATTATCATAGGAGTTTATCACGCCTTTGATCCCAGAACTTGGTAAGCAGAGGCAGGCAGATTTCTGAGTTTGAGGACAGCCTGGTCTACAGACTGAGTTCCAGGATGGCCAGGGCTACACAGAGAAACCATGTCTTGAAAAACAAAAAAACAATAC
The DNA here is from genome assembly GCF_008632895.1 of Mastomys coucha. Classification (NCBI taxonomy): domain Eukaryota; kingdom Metazoa; phylum Chordata; class Mammalia; order Rodentia; family Muridae; genus Mastomys; species Mastomys coucha. The sequence goes on from NW_022196903.1 coordinate 16,709,489, forward strand.
AAAACAAAACAAAACAAAAAAAAAGGAGTTTATCCATTCAGGGAAAAAAGAAGGTTGGGTTAGAAAAATATTTAGCAATAGAGAACATATGTGAAATACTTTATCTTGATATGGAGGCAAGAAAAGAAACATACATTTTTCTCTACATACCAGCATAAATAAATATATTTATGTAAAATTTAAAATAATTTAATGAAAATTGATGTTTAAATTTATATGTTTCTATCAATTATAAATATAACTGTATCAACAGATGATATTTAACCACCAAGAATGTTTTCTGTTTATTTGAAAAATGAAATTTTAGAGGGCATTGTATTTTTCTTGGTGGCATATAACATGTACAATATTTAACTAAATTATTAATAAAATACAACAATTATAAAATGGCTTTTTTTAAAAGAAAAAAGACATTGTTACAATGAATAGAATTGCTACACTATAAATTCATGCAAAACATGTTCATAAAAATGTGATTCTTTACTGGATTGCTGAAGATGGTAATGTTTAAATATAATGCCTCTCTCAACAAAACATTTAGTTCATTAAGTAAAAGTTTTAAGTGTGTCACACATCAGAATGCTTTATGTTTTGTTCATGATAATCTCTACATATATATGTAAACATATATAATTGTACAAACATACTCACATATATATAAATGTATGTATATATATACATATATGTGTGTATACATATATACATATACACATATATATATACACATACACACATACATGCACACACACAGAGGGATATGTGTGCTTGTGTGTGCTTGCTTGTGTGTGATCTCATACATTGGAGCTATGCTAAGGATAGAGAATATGATAAATACTCACTTGTCATATTACTTTCTTTAGTAACTATTGTATTGCTGATGTATTCTATTTTAATCTATAATGGAAATTTATATGTCTGTTTAAGAGAAGAGCTAATTTGTGACTGTAAGTAAAATAAACCTGAAATAAGTGTTCATAAAAAATTAATATTTACTTAAAGCTAATAAGCTTTCTAACATGCAAAAATTTATATGAGAAAAACTACTTTGATTTTTTTCCCCAAGGATAAATAACTCTTTCTTATGAATGAAATAAGATGATATTAGTACATACCATAACCCAGGGCACTGATATTGTACTTTCTCTAAAATATGAGAATTCTACTTAATAGGAATTTGAAAGTGTCACTGATATCTATTAATGACTTGCAAAACTTTATGGAAGAAGTCATGCATACACATGTCAAGCAATTATGGTTGATGGCATGGTAACAGAGAAATTAAGTTCTATATTATATTTAAGGTCATAACTGCTCTTTTGTTTTATGATCTTTAACGTTCTTGTCAGTTGATAATACTGCTTTGAAAATGACAAATAGACTGTTATTTACTTCAATGATTTAATATATGCACAAACATCTGTAGTTGACTCCCAAGGAAATTTTAAATTTCTTTTTAATACTCATCCTTAAAATCTCCCATCCATAACTTGTTTATGTTTATGGGCTAGTGAACTTTTAGAAGTTCTTTGATTTTGTTTTTCCTGTTCAGTGCATTGAGCCTGTACTTTCTTGTTTGTAAAGATCTCTCTAGTATCATTCGGAGAGATGACTGGGACAACTGGCCAGGTGCAGAAACATTCTGCTCATTTGTTCAGAGGTCAATTAACTCCTAGCCTTCAGGTGATTGAGCTGCAGTTGCAGATGGAGCAATCTTCATACTCAGTACAGACAGCCTGGAGTTTTATGGGAACCAAACTTGCTAGATGCCAATGAAATACACTGTTATCATTGACATTGATTATGATGCTCTTATAATATGATAGACACCAAGGTTTGAGGATGGTTCATTATGTCAGCTTACCTTAGTGTCTTGAATGATACATTTCTTCTGAAGGAATTATGACACCCGATAAACTGAAGTATCTATATAAATACAATATGTAAAAATAAAATTTATAGCCATATAAATTTAGGACAAATTTTATAAACCAGATTTGAATTTTAGACAAAATTTGACAGTATTTATTGCATGAAGATGTGTAGTGATGTTAAGACATTTTACATAGACTCTTTACTGAATTACCTTAATGATATGACCATTAATAGGAATAAATTAGAATCCATAAGGACAGCCTTACAGTTGGGCAATACTTCTGAGTCTCCCATCCTTCCTTACTGTAAGGCACTGTGGTTTTTTTTATAGGGTAAATGGGGCCTGTAGGCCCAGGAAGTATGAATGATGAATGGGATTCTGACAGTCTGTGACCTTCAGTGGCTTCTGATACAGCACAAAGTTTCCCAGGTAGAATGACTTTGTGAAATGACAAAATAGAAGAGAGTAGATAACATCCCTCCAAAAAATCTAATCAAAGTTTTTCAAATCTAACCACAGTTCATATTCTATGCTTTCTGTGTTTAGTACTTGTTTATGTGTTGGCACATCACTAAAAAGATACTAATATGTCGTTAAACATGCTTGTGAGTTGTATGTAGATACTGAGTGCACAAAAAAAAAAAAAAAAAAAAAAAAAAAAAAAAAAAACTATGGTCACAATACATAGAAAATACTGGCAAAAAATATAAATGAAAGTCTTTTCCTTAAAAACAAATTAGCATGTATATGACCATGTATTCATCATAAAGAAGGAAGACTCTTACAGGAATATTAATGTTATTAAAATTATGTTACATTAATTGTCCTCAAGAGCATTGAAAATGTTAAACAGTGATACACTATTTAAATTAATTACTCCAAATTTGCTTGTGATTTCTTGAGCAGATGTCAAAAAATAAAAAATAGGTTTAAAAATAATAATTACAAATTATTTACAGATTAAAAGTTTTCAGACTATATTGGTAAAAAAATAACAAAATATTTCATAGATTATAATTTTCTTAACTAAAAGACAATTATAATATATAAATTATAGAGATATGGTATATTTTTGCTCCAAGAGCCTTACTTAAAATTTTGTTGATAATAATCAGATAGACAGTATACTTAAGACATAATTATTGGTGTCTATACTCTACCAATGCTTTATTATGTTTTTAATTTGATATAATCCTGAGGAGGCATTAAAACATCTTCAATGTTAGCGGAAAAATAAAAATAAATGATTGTAACATTATAGTTCACAGACATCCCATTGATGCTTTCAATTTTTTCTGTGGTAGAGTCTACTTAGTCCTGAGATAAGATTTACTAAATAGTAGCAAAAATATAGGCAAACACTATGAATAAAGAAAGTAGAACATCAGTATGAGGGAATGGCTTAAAGGCTGGGTACTTACAGACTTTGATTAGATTGAAACCTTGCCTCCAATAGAATTCTTATACATAGAAAAAAACATATTTAAACACAATGCATGCCACTCATTTCAAAAAAGAACAGGTCGAAGCCAGTCCTTTCTCATTAGGTCTAAAAGTAAGCTGTTCAGAAAATGATAACACCTGAAATTCAAACCCATTGATTTTATTTATAGGTTTAGAGTTAGCATAGTCAGTAGGTTTATATGAGATATTTACTTGGCTTTATAGTTCTTTTATAGTTCTATCCAGGATGCTATCAAATTGTTCATGCTGAACATATTTTATTTTTCCTTGAGGATTTTGTAAGTCTGTAGCTGATTACCCAGCAAATTCCTATCTAGACAAAACAAATGCTATTTTTCAATCTCATTATTTCCTTTTGTATTTTTCCTTTTTGTGATGAGGATTTGAATCTGGCCATTTCACAAGACAAGCAGGTAGTCTACCACTTGCCTACATCACCAAGTCTACTTGTATTTTTATTGTTGCTGCTGTTGTTTCAAGCAGGGTTTTACACAATATGCCAAGATAGCTGCCAGTCATGTTCATGCTTCAGCTTCCTGCATTCTGGGGTTTCAGGTATGGGCTGACCCCAATGGTTTTAATTTCAGAAGGGGATAAAAGATTTTAGAATCTAAACACACCCTATTATCTTCTGTCCCTTATCACTATACTCTCACCATTTAAAGACTAATGATGACGCAAAGAGTCCTGTTATTCAAGCACTAACCAGATGAATATTTTATGATGGACAGTCCCACAATGGTTTTAGGCTACTATGGGAGTGCAAGATTGGGAAAACATTGTGTCCATTTTAGGAAAATCAGGAAACAATGTTCATTTCCAAAATAATGAAAGAGGTAACCATTTTTCAAAACTGCAGCACAAACAGTATATATTTTTTTTAATATGTGAAAGTCTAACTTCCATTTTGTGGCAACCCCCAGCTCCTCCCGGGGCGGGGGGGCAGGGGAGGGAATCACTCAAGTAAATTCCTGTCCTGTGCCTCTCTAAGTTAATCATCAGCCTTAAAACATTATTAATGGATTAACTATTCTCCTCAATTATATTTTCTCATCTTTTCATACATCAAAAATATATTTCAACACAGCATTCTACGTACTTTCTCTGTGGTGAGGAGGCTGTGAGATACTTACTGAGGAAAAGTTCCTGAAGAAATTTCAAAGATGCTTCTTGTAAAAGCTCAGTAATTTAAAGGGCATCTCTTCCCACCAAGAACATATTTCTGAGCCCCAAAGTCCAAAGTGTTCTGGAAATAGTTCTAGGTGAAATTGCAGCACTCCTCATTAAACAAAGCAATTCTCCTTGAACATGGCATGGATTATACAAGCTTTCCTCGTTGGTTCCCCTTCCCCCATTTTATTTTGCCTGTATTTCCTTTTTTTCTTGTCAATTCTATTCAGTCTATAGGACCCTGGCTACCCAGATTGCTCTTGTACTTGGCACTCCCTCTAAATTATCTTGTCTTAATTTTAACACATTATAAGAATTAATGTATTTTAAGTTTGTTAACTAGAAGTGAATAAATACTGCAAGTAATCTTAAGCTTTTATTATTTAACAAATGATAATTATTAAACTATTGGAAGCAAGCATGCATTCTAAACATGCATAATCACATGTTGTTGCTACTTTAGCACTCATATCTTCTAACATCTAGCCAAAGTTCACCAACAGACTGACCTAAAGTAACAGCACAACTAGAATTGATGCTGCGGACTAAATACAAACACAGAAGCAGCATTAAGTCTCATAGTTGACCTGTGAATGCATAATATGTGTAAGTCTGTTGACATATATGTAGGAACTATTTTCTCTCACTGAGTAGCTCAACACAGAAGAACTTAAAGCCAACAGCTTGAAGTGATATTCTTTGAGATTAGTTTCTATGATTTTACTACTAATAAGGCAATGTGCTTGCCCCGTTCCTTCTTAACTTCTGTATTGCCTTAATACTGCACATGTTATTATTGGCTATATCTAAAGTGGCATCGCTTAATCCTCTGAGGCCATATTAAAAGCCTTAGTCACTGCTGGTGGGATGTTGAGACTTAGTGACACTTTTAGGCTGTGGTGATGTTTTATTAAAGGTAGCTCATTGTGGACATTCTCTTGAAGAGTGTATTGAGGCCCAGGATCCTTCTTTTAGCTTTCTGCTTCCTGGCTGCAATGGTATGAAAAGCTTTCCTCTATCATGTCCTATCTCTATGGACTGGTGCTCTACCTCACTATAGGCCCAGAGCTCAATGTCTGTACTCTGTTGCTTCTGGAATGGTAATGCAAATCAATTATTTTTTTTAACCTGTTTATGTTGGATATCGTGATCAATGCAAGACTAACAACACTTTGCTTATATATAAAATGAAGCCATGTTAAAAATATTGTAGAACTTATTTACTTTATAAGACTGAGTAAACTATATGAGATTAGAGTAATGAGATTTTTGTCCTAACTTATAAAATGAAATATATAACAAATTAAATGTAACTTCTCAGTAGAATCATAAAAAAGAAGGGAAAAATTGTCAAATAAATTACTATGTCCATGGTGTTATTTAATGTAAGTTACGATTAAACCTATTAGCACAACTATCCTTTCATAACATATTTTCAGAGTACATCCTAAGCTCTGTTCCTGCAGAATATTTTCTGCAGTTATAAATTTGTATTTTATGGAACTATTGACATCATAATACAGCATATTGCATTTATTTGAAGTATTATACCTTTATTACACATATATCACATTACTTGCTTTCAATATCACTGAGAAGAATGCACATAGATGGTGTGGGGAGATAGCTCAAATGGGAAAATGCTTGCTGTGTAAGCATAACTACTGTGGAGTGGATTCTCAGAATGCACATAAAATCCATGCAAACTAATGACAGATCTCAGGAGACTGAAACAAAGGATCTATTGGCGAGCTAGCTGGCTAGCCAGAGTAAGCATACTTTATTTTCAGTGAGAAACCCTGAACCAATAAGTAGAATGGATAGCCTTTGGGGAAAACATACAACATCAAGTTGCAGATGAATGTATACATGCACCCATAAACATGCAATATGGACACACACACACACACACACACACACACTATAATTCACGTAAGCAAACAAACACACATCATCATTTTAGAACTTTGATTTTTCTTCTTTTACGCAAAAGTTTTTCCTGAGATATTGGTAAACAACTCAGTTATTCCTCTTTTGAAAATAATACTCTTATTAATTTTCAGGACAGAATACATAACTGGCTCATGTAACTCACTCAGATTAAGTTACCACAACTTAATGAGAAGATTATACCCAGGTTTTAAGAAAGAGGTTGATATAGTCTTAAGCTGGAGAACTTTATGTTATACATTTATACATGTATTTTAACACCTTAGGTTCCAGGGCTGATGAGATAACTTAGCAGATAAAAGTACCTTTGTTTGATCCCAGAAACCTACATGGCTGAAGGAAACTTACGTTTTCAAATTGTCCTCTTACCTTCATATATACATTGTTGCACACGTGTCCCCTAAGTACGTCAATAAATGTAATAATAAGTTAAAACCATAGATCCTGTCTTTTTATGTATCTTTGGTTAGGCCATGCTTTGATTAGTGATTGACAAAGGTAGAAAATTAGTAAATATCAGTTAAGTGTGTGGTTATTTCCATTGTGAAAATCATTTGAATCATCATCATCATCAGTTATGTTTATCCCATTATAAATGATAATTACCAAACACATAAGTATTGACTAGTGGGCACCTAGAACTTACCATCTAATGTTTTTCTTAATCTACCATAAAATCTAATAACTTATTTAGGTGAGCAGGAAAACTAAACAGAAACAAATGTTTCTGTCTACAAATGGAAAGGTAGAACAGGAATCAATCTGTAAGATGTGATGCTATTTGTAGATTCTTCAATGTTCTAACACTACCTTCTGAAACAGGGCCAGGGCACCCATATATTAAAGGTTCTCAGGGAAGAAAATGATTTTGATGTAGATATTTTACCTGTTGTGCCTGATTTTCATGTGAACCTCCTCTTTGTTCTGATCACAGGTATTCAGGCTTATGCACTGGTCTCCAGTTGCTATGCATTGAGCTATTTTCAATTGAGAACATAGTTATTTTCAGTATCAATTGGAAATGAGAGCAGTGGCCACCTGATGATGCTGACTCTATCTAGGCTTCTTTGTGTTATCAGACTGAGCACACATTATTTTTGGCTTGACACACCTTTGTATTGATTCTAAGAATTCTGTGCAGTGCTCACGTTTGCTTTCTAACCTCAGGAGGCTCTCGGGGATAGCACAGCCATTAAAATGTAGGTTTGATGATAGAACAGACAGAGTCAGAAACAGTTTTACTTTGTTAACTTTAGGAGTCATTGAAGTTTGCTGTCACCCGGAAGAAAATACTAGAGTATTTTGGAATATAGGAAAGTTCCTCAGAGATAAGAGCCATGTCCTTCCTTATGTTTGTCTACATTATTTTAGAAACTCACTTGAAATGGACTCCATTGTATCACACTTGATTAGCTCACCACTGAACTAATAGTATTAGTATCAGTAATTAGTATTTTTTTTTAACTATTGACACTTTTGTCTTCTTACTGCTTGGCACCATCTTCCCTCTCTCACTTCAGTAGCTCTTACACCTGAAGGTGACCTGGAAGTCAGCAAGTACTTCCTGCCTACATTAGAACCACAGCAAATGTCCCTGAACATGTTTATGGAGAGGATCCAACACCAAAGAGGAAACACAGCTCTGAATATTATTTCATAATCTATTGACCGTACTGGAAATGCCCAGCGATTTTGAATGAGGACATTCCATTCTTGTATATTTAGGTAGCGAGCAATTTTTAATGGAGTTAGTCTTTGTAGTTTAAAAATATCAATTCTACAGTCAGAGGTTGGACAAGAATAAAGAATAATATAAATATTAATTAAATTATTATTTTAATTGTATGTATTTATGTGGTATAGTGCAAAAAGTTGGTATATATGCGTAGTATATAAACATTTACTTTACATTTAATTGTATTCTGAAAAATTAAGAGTTCTACAAGTTTCCTGGTTTTAGAAATATTTGAATATTTTCATCAGTGTTGTTAGTGTTAACATGGCTTTGGTACTGAAATGATTTCCCTGAAAATTTCCTTGAGAAAATAGAGTTGAAAATACTGAAGGATTATGTTTATGATTAACATATTTTTGATGAGTGCATGCATTCAAGGTATGACTGCAAAAGCTGGTTCTGGTTTCACTGACTTTCATTATTCTTCTTATGTAAAATTTTAAATTATACAACTACATCCTTAACGATTTAGTATCACCACACTCGTCATGGTTACTTAATTTTCTACAGGGTGTTTTCCTTAAGATTATCTAAGATCCTTAAATATAGTCTTTTATCTATTTCAATTACAGTGAAATTCCAGCATCTAGAAAGTGCTGACACAAGGTAGACTCCCAATTAAAGCTTACTATATGAATAAATAGATGACACACTGAATGACTGTACATGTAATATTTATCTAATAGAGCATGCTAGTTATAGTTTTAAATGACTGTCAAAATATTTTGGAACAAATCAAAACTTACTAAGTAATTTTCCTACTAAAGGAAATAAAGATAATTGCTTCTAGAAATAGACAAGCATGACAAAATAAAATTGCTTCCTTTATAATAGATACATTTATGGGGAATAATTTTATACATTTGGGTGACCATATTTTTGATTATATGTCATCTCTACAAACAGGGATTTTAATGATGAATAGCTATGAATGGGATATCCTTTTTTAATAATTTATTTCATTTTATTTTATTTGCATTCGTGATTTGCCTGCATATATGTGAGGGTATCAGATATTGGAGTTATAGACAGTTTTGAGCTGTGATGTAGGTCCTGGGATTTGAACCCAGGTCATTTGGAAGAAGAATCAGTGCTCTGAACCACTGAGCCATCTCTTTGGCCCTGCATGTGATATTTTTTACTTCTCATACCTGTCTTCTTATTAAGAAAGGTATTAAGAAAGCAGTTTGAGTTTTTTTTAAAATGTGTTTTCTATATTAACAAGGAAAGAATTTTTACAATGGAGGCATTACTTTCTAAATAAGCACTGATACTAATTCCTATTGATGTTATTAAGAAAAATGTACCTGATGCACAAATCTGTGTACATAAATATATAAATTTAGGGAGCAAGTTAATAGTGTCTTCATTTAGAAGAAGAAGCACATAAGAATCATCTGTAGGCCTATGATCTACCCAGTTGTGGGTTCTGGCCTCAAGTGAAGTTTTGTCTTATGGAGTGATCTGTAAATTCAATTAAATATGGTTTGTTAGTTGCATCTGTGTCACTATTGTATCAGTAGGTATATATGCCCAGTTACTTGTTACTGCAGTTGAAGGCGTTTGGAGCTGGGTGAGACTACTGGTTACTTCCCCCCACTACTGACAGGCATAATACCTTTAGCACTTAATAGCTGGCCGCTAGGGATGAAGTTTCCAGGTCAATGGCTACTTTATTACTCCATATTCACGACTCCAATATGTGGTCTTTAGCAATAGATTCTTACAGTCAAGTTTTAAATACTAACCAAGAGCAATGGGAAATTAGAAAGAAACAGTAGCGAGGAAGGTGTGGGAAGAATTGGAGTGATGGGATGAAGGGTAAATTTAATAAATGTACAATATGGGATTCTCAAACAGAACCAAAGTAACATTAAGACTCTTGAGTCAAAATGACCTGAGTTCTGCAGTATCCTACAAATACGTTCTGTTGCATGCCTACCAATTTCACACCCAAAAAGGAAGAAAGAAATACAACTAAATAGCCAATGTTGTAAAGTCGTTAGTGGAGTGATCATGACGCCCTCATCTGCAATCCCAGCACTCTTTAATCTGATGATGTAGAATAAAACATAACGGTAGTATAGAATTTAACTGTGCTCTTTCTCAAGACAATGGTTTATAACTAAATGAAAGCACTCCAGGACTAGTTCAAATCTGAGCCATTGTATGTAATTTCCTCCTTTGTTGTTCTTGTGAGGCCTACATTGGATATGTATGTGTGTGTACACACACACACACACACACACACACACACACACACACACATTTTGTGCATTGACGATAGGGATTCAGAACCCTATAGCCTAAGGTGACCTGGTTTCACCATGTAGGCAGATTGCCTTGAAACCTATTGCAGTGAATTTTAGATAATACCACTGTGCTGCCTCGGGAGTAAGGCATATCATATCAATTCTCTTTATAGTTTACAAAACTCACTTGGTGAAATTGGCTTTCAATCTTATTGAATCTAGGAATGCAGGCATAAACTTCTCTAATCACCACAGGTAGTAATTTTTAATACTTCAAAAACATATGATTTCATGAGAAAAACTGTCATGAATTAAATAGATTTATTTCTTGTCTCATGGAATAATTTCATTTTGTATAACTATGGATGGTTTGTAGCTGCTGGTTCTCTTGCCTCTGCCTTCCAGGCAGTCACCACAAATGTCTGGATATTAATAGCAGCTTTAAGTGGACACCATTATCAATTCAAGTTACTAAAAACACTCAGAAATGTAAAAACCATATGGTGACTATTTAACAGCAGTGTTATCACATTACCAGTTAAATAATGTAAATTAAATACCTCTTCATCTGCATGTCACAATGTCACAAATGTGAAAAATGCTCTCAAGTATCTTTCACTGAGGGAGAATTCAAAAGAAAATTTAACATTAAAGAAGTTCTAAATCATTCTCTAGCGATTGAGAGAACGATTTGGTTTGGCATTCTATATCAGACAAATTAATGCTATCATGTTTAGATTCTTTGTCATTAAACTCTTTTATTTATGGTATTTCTTCAGGTCTTTATATACCAGATTTGTACCTATGAAGTAATGTATTCTAGAACATTTCTAGCTGTTCATCTCAACAGATTTAGCATCGTTTACGCACTTAACAAAGTGTCTTTCTTTTGAGTCTTTTAAAATCTTCCATGTGTGGTAAACTCTACAAGAATGTTCCATTTTACTGACCACAGTTTTACATTGTGCATAGTACACACATTTAGGGCTGTTTTCTATAACTCTTCTAATATTTAATTTCATACTGAGTCTCGCTCCAAGTAAGTAAGTGTTAACTAGATAAGTAGTTCCAGTTCTTTGACTTGCAATTTCATTTTCAAGGTAGAAACATTAAAATTGGCTATGACTATGAAGTAATTTTTGTAGCAACATAGAAATTGCATTTTTTTCTTCCTCTCTGCAGTCACTCAAATTTTGTGCTCTGGCTCAAATAAACTACCTATTTCTCCTAGGGCTATGTTTTATGTTCACTCAAGACTTCCAACAGAACTTAGTACAGCAGTCCAGCCATATATTGAAATAATAAGATATCTAAATTTAATAGATGAACTTCAAAATAAATAAAGACTAATAGGTGTAAGTATGGGGTCTGATATAGCCAAATACTAACAACTACTTGTTTAATTTTGTCCACATAGGGGGCCAAGCTGGTAAATTGTATAATCTAGTACTGACTCTTTGATCCAAGTGTACATCCAGGGTTGGTCAAATTAATCATAAGGTCAATTATTTTAACTTTTTTTTAATTTAATTATTTTTATTAGATATTTTCTTTATTTACATGTAAATTTCTCCTTTCCAAGTTTTCCCTCCAAAAAACAAACAAACAAACAAACCAAAACAACAAGAACAAACCCCTGTTGCCTCCCCCTTCCCCATGCCTGCTACCCCACCCTCTCCCACATATTGGCCCTGGCATTCCCCTACACTGGGGCACAGAACCTTCACAGGGCCAAGGTCCTCTTCTCCTATTGATGATCGAATTTGCAATCTTCTACTATACATATGCTGCCAGAACAATCAGACCCCTCCATGTGCAGTCCTTGGTTGGTGGCTGAGACCCTGGGAGCTCTGAGGGTACTAGTTAGTTCATATTGTTGTTCATCCTAAGGGGCTGCAAACCCTTCAGCTCCATAGGTCCTTTCTCTAACTCCTTCATTAGGGACGGTGTTCTCAGTTCAGTGGATGACTGTGAGCCTCTACATCTGTATTAGACAGGTACTATCAGAGCCTCTCAGGAGATAGCTATATTTAGGCTGGTTTGTCCTTCTTTCAGTCTCTGCTCCATAGTTAATCTCTGCAACTCCTTCCATGGGTATTTGGTTCCCCCTTTTAAGAAGGAATGAAATGTCCACCTTTTGGTCTTCCTTCTTCTTGAGTTTCTTGTGGTTTGTGGGTTGTTCTTCCTGTATTCCAAACTTCTGGGCTAAAAACCACTTATCACAGAGTGCATATCGTGTTGTGTTCTTTTGTGATTGGGTTACTTCACTCAGGATGATATTCTCCAGATCCATCCATTTCCCTAAGAATTTCATAAATTTATTGTTTTTAATAGCTGAGTAGTACTCCATTGTGTAGATGTACCACAATTTCTGTATCCATTCCTCTGTTGAGGGACATCTGAGTTGTTTCCAGGTTCTGGCTATTATAAATAAGGCTGCCATGAACATGGTGGAGCATGTGTCCTTATTACATGTTGGAGCATCTTTGGGTATATGCCCAGGAGTGGTATAACGGAGTCCTCCAGTAGAACTATGTCCAATTTCCAGAGGAACCACCAAACTGATTTCCAGAGTGATTGTACCAGTATGCAATCCCACCAGCAATGAAGTAATGATCCTCTTTCTCCACAACCTCTCCAGCATCTGCTGTCACCTAAGTTTTTTATCCTATCCAATCTGACTGGTGTGAGGTGGAATCTCAGAGTTGTTTTGATTTGCATTTCCCTGATAATGAAGGATGTTGAACATTTCTTTAGGTGCTTCTCAGCCATTCGGTTATCATCAATTGAGAATTCTTTGTTTAGCTCTGTACCCCATTTTTAATAGGGTTATTTGGTTCTCTGGAGTCTAACTTCTTGAGTTCTTTGTACACATTGGATATTAGCCCTCTATCAGATATAGGGTTGGTAAAGATCTTTTCCCAATTTGTTGGTTGCTGTTTTGTCCTATTGGTGTCTTTTGCCTTAAAGAAGCTTTGCGACTTTATGAGGTCCCATTTGCCAATTCTTGATCTTAGAGCAGAAGCTATTGGCGTTCTCTTCAGGAAATTTTTCCCTGTGCCTATTTGCTCGAGGTTCTTCACCACTTTCCCTTCTATTAGTTTTAATATATCTGCTTTTATGTGGAGGTCCCTGATCCACTTGGACTTAAGCTTTGTACAAGGAGAAAGGAAAGGATCGATTTGCATTTTTCTACATGTTAACCAGCAGTTGAGCCAGCACCATCTGTTGAAAATGCTGTCTTTTTTCCACTGGATGGTTTTAGCTCCTTTGTCAAAGGTTAAGTGACCATAGGTGCATGGGTTCATTTCTGGATCTTCAATTCTGTTCAATTGATCTACCTGCCTGTCACTGTACCAATACCATGCAGTTTTTATCACAATTGCTCTAGACAAGGCTGCCCACTCTCTCCCTACCTATTCAATATTGTACTTGAAGTACTAGCCAGAGCAATT
>NW_022196903.1:16723818-16735767 GCF_008632895.1 Mastomys coucha
CCATCAAAATTCCAACTCAATTCTTCACAGACTTAGAAAGAGCAATTTGCAGATTCATCTGGAAAAAACAAAAGACGCAGGATAGCCAAAACTATCCTCAACAATAAAGGAACCTGTGGGGGAATCACAATCCCGGACCTTAAGGTGTACTACAGAGCAATTATTTTAACTTTTAATTGTTGAAGCTATCACGTGAGATCCTAAACTTCTCAAAATCATGTGCTTCTGTGCTTTAGCTAATAGCTCTCTAATTTATATCCTAGAATGAGGTAGTATATTTTACATTAAATGTCCGTGGCATACTCTTGATATAGTTTGGGGCAAGTCCACATGATTTATACCTATAGAGTGCACATAATACTTATATAGCAACAATAATAAAACTATTTTATGATTTTCTTGACTAAATTAGCTAGCTGATTTCCATTAGAATATTTTAGCATTTGCATATTTAATTGTATAGTTTCATTATTACTCAATTCTATCTATTATTATCTGAATACAGTATAACTTAGCTAATTCAGTTTTAAGTAAGTACTTAGTAATCCTGAGTCAGTTTCTGCTTTCAGTACATTTTTGTGCATGTATGCATATGTGTATGAGTGCATACGTCTGCATGCAAACACACATGTGTATGCATGTTCATTATCAATATAATACATAAATAGTTTCTGTATATTAAATAATTTGCCCTTATTATATGACTAATGTCTTTTCAGAATTTATTATGTTACTATTATTATAGGCTTTGGGAAGTTATCCACATTTAATCATTTTCAATGTTTCTAAGACAATCTTCCTGATATTCCCTTGCCTTGCTTATTCGATTGCTTTGTTCTCAGACTAGCTATGTGTTCCTTAAAATGAAGGCCTGTGTCTGTAGAAAAAACAAGCCTTAAAACTGTAGTTTAATAAGATTACAAACTAGAGAGTATGTGGGCCTGTTTTAGTGACTGACATTAGCATTCAAGTTAACTTTGGGGTTTTCTCATCAAACTCTAGAAAATACCATTTTGGTAAGAAGAAAAAAATATAACCATGACCCCTAGTGAAGTACCTAAAATCATGCCTGCTTATCTTTCACAAGTCCTCTACTTAGGACAGTATTCCTTATGCCAGTATTCAGTGTTGTGGTTCTAGTCACCAATCGTATGTTTATGGTCTTGTCATGACAATTACAAAGACTATTTGTAAAGTTTGTATATGCTAGACATTGCTTCATTTTATTGTACTAAAGTTCTGTTAAAGCTACTGAATTTATAACTCCCAAGCATAGTGCAATATTTCCTACATTTTGCTAGATTTGACATTGCTCTCAATTGTTTTAAACAAAATCAACAATGTAATCACTTTTACTTCTGTTGTCCTAATTAAGGTGATTATAGACAAATTCCCATGAAGCCAAAATAGAAATATGTGTATCTATATGTTTTATGTATATTCAGTTGTTATGTATTATTTTTTTTAATTAGATGTTTTCTTTATTTACAATATCTTCTTTCCCAGGTTCCCATCCAAAAATAAAAATAAAAATAAAATAAAATAAAATAAAACTAAACTAAAACAAACCCTTGTTCCCTCCCTCCTCCCCCTGTTCAAAACCCAACCCCCACCTGCTTACTGGCCCTGGCATTCCCCTACACTGGAGCATAGAACCTTCACAGGGCCAAGGTCCTCTATTCCCATTGATGACCGACTTGGCCATCCTCTGCTATACATCTGCTGCTGGAGCCATTAGATCCACCAAGTGTACTCTTTGGTTGGTGTTTTAGTCCCTGGGAGCTCTGAGGTTACTGAGTGAGGTAACCCAATCACAAAAGAACACAAATGGTATGCATTCTCTGATAAGTGGATATTAACCGAGAAGATCGGAATACACAAAGTACAAACTACAAACCACAGGAAACTCAAGAAGAAGGAAGAGCAAAGTGTGGATACATTGTTACTTCTTAAAATGGGGAACAAAATACCCATTGAAGGATCTGTAGAGACTAACTATGGAACAGAGACTAAAGGAAGGACAATTCAGAGACTGCTCCACCTGGGAATCCTTCCCATATTCAATTATCAAATCTAGACACTATTGTGGATGCCAGTAAGTGCTGGATGACAGGAACATGCTTCATCAGAATTGCATCCATCCTTCCATCCATCTCTCCACCCATCCATCCCTCCCTCCATCCATCTGTCAATCTATTTGCCATTGAGTTTTACCACCTGTGATTCTTAAGGCCAAATTCAAACATGGTTAAAGGGCCATGAGTTTAGCTTGACCATCCACACTCTTTTGAATATCATATTCTAGACACTATGATAAATGAAAGAACTACAAATATTTTGAGCTATGACCTTAGCTCTATACCTCTGCCTAATGTGTTTACATAAATCAAAGGCTCTAAACCTCATTTTAATTTTTCCCTTATCATTCATTTTTGTCCTACCCTCTTTGGTACATTTTATTGTATTTGCTTTTGCTATCTGCCTTCATTTAAATTAAATTATGAGATATTTGTCTTTGTCTCATCACTTTTGTACTTATGAGGGCATTATTCATCTTGATTTTACTTTGTGTTGAGTATTGTTCATAGTTGATTATATATACTTTTAATATTTTATAATAAAATATTAACTATCCTTAAGAACATATTTTGTTTAATAATAGAAAGCCATAGGCTTCCTAAAATTGAGAAAAGTTGGATTATGCTCAGTATACTATTGAAAGACCAAACCTAGTCTCTTTTGTAATCTGACATAAAACTTCCAGTCCTGCTAAACTTACATAATACGAGGATTTTATTGAAATATCTCATATTAAAACCTACTCAAAACATTTCCTAAAATGTTAAATAACATACAGATGATTATATTATTTTTAGATACTTCTCATAAAAGTGTTACTTCTCATAAAATTTTCATATATCCTTTTCAGATAGGTAATCTACATTGAGCTAATATTATTACTTAAATCTTGGTCTGTGAAATGCCAAAGAAGTAAGTATATTATTTTAGAATGTTGTATAATGCTTCACTGAGCAGTGACAAAACTAGTGGCTGAGGCTTTTGCTGTTTTAATGTAGCTCGTTTTGGATGTTGTTTTTGAATGCAGCATTACAATATCAATAGTTTTATTTTTTAAAAGTTTCCAAGTACAGACTTGATGTGCAAAAAGCCATGTACTCTGAGCTCTCGTGAAAATTTAAAGAAAACTTAATCTTATTTTTTAATCAAATAAATAGCAAATAAGCACCGCTGAAAATAGTGGCATTTTAAATGTACAGTTATCCAGCAATTTTCCAGTATCTCCCGAGCTGACTGGGAAAAATGCTTCCAGTGCTTACTCCTACTGGTGTCAGGCACAGTCTCTTTCGGTGGCCCATAGATTTTGTCTGTGTCTTGTCACCTCAGTGGAATGTAAATCTACATTGCTCAACACTGTCGTTATATTCCTGGAGACTTTCAAATATCTGGCTCACATGCAAGATCAAATTATCATTTGTGCCGTGACATAATGCAGTAAATAATTACTTAATTAACTATTATTGGCTTCTCCACCAAATCTCAACCTATAATAAGAAAATGATTCGGAAGACTTGGTTTTAGAAGACAAACTCCTCACTCTTACAGACCGAGACTGATGAAGTAGATCGCAGAAACTGAGCATGAGCATGTTAACAAGGACATCAGCATTTATGACTCAGCACTGAAGAGCACTCTCCAAACTTCGTACAAAATTTCATGAATGCGATTAAGAAATCTACCTGATTCATGGAGACTTAAACCATCGGGCTGTTTTTCATGGATTATGAGTTGAGAGGGTTCAAGTGAATGAGGCCTGGTTACCCTGCGATCAGAGACCTTTCTGATTGGTTCTGTTCCTAATAATTTTAAGAGAGCTAAGGATTAAAGAGATATGTGTCGGATTGGACAGCCATCTAGGGATATAGGGAGATATAGGTATAGCTGGCATTCCGACTAGTCTGCATTTAACCATAGTTGTTCTTCTGTTTCGACAGAGAGAATCAAGACGTAAAGCTCTTGGACATTATAGGTATAGTGTACAACAGTACAACCACAGACCTATCATGTCATCATACAAGTATATGTGAATGACACAGTGTACTTCTCTTTTTTCCCAGTTCATATTTTTTTAAGTTGTTGTTGTCAGGTTAGTATCTAGCAAGGAATCTTCTTTGGGTGAAGCCAGCTATGTTTCTTAGCATTGCAGAAAACTAGACATTCTAAGCTATTTATATTTTAAGATTCATTGGAATCACGAAAATACTTTGTGGACTATTTTTGGACAGAGGTCATCTCTGATAACCCTCCCAGCCATTGTACAATGATTTAAGTGACTGAACAGGTACTAGGTCTCCTTTAAAACACTCTCACAGGCATATCATTAATGAATGTTTAATTACAGGAATAAGAAATCAAATTTACTTTTCCCATCTTCAGCTACAAATCACTTTTTCTGACACACAAGTCCTTCCGAAGTACTCTTGTTTCTTCACAACCTTCTATGTAAAATTACAATTATTATTAATATTATCATTATATTTATAGATCTGATTTCATCGTAATTCTAATCTTCTTTTGTATTCATTTGTTATTCAATTTTTTGATGTAATAGATTTTTTCTTGTCTTTTTTTCCAAGTACAAAATTTATACCCTAAAGCACCTTCAGATTTTTTGTCGTGACACTGTTCACACTCACATCTCCTTTTAAAGCATGCCCACCGAGGTAATCTCTCAGTTGCTCTGAGTTTCATCCATGTCAAACTGAGGAAATAAGGCCATTATTCACCTAAGGATAAACAAAAGGAGAAAAATAAGATGAAAGTTGTGCCAGAATAGAAATGGAATAGGAGTTCAGAACTGAGCACCATGCCTCAGACTTTTATATCCTAACTTGTTAAACAAGACTGTGGCTCCTTGCAGCTCATCTTTATAATAGCTGTAGGTTCCTATTGGATCATTGCTCCCATATACTCAGCTGCTGTAAATAATAGCCACCAGCAAAGCTTTTGAAATTTTCAGATGAAAGGAACTAAATTAAGGAAGCTTTCCAGGTGTGTCCCTAATCACAGAAAGAATACCTAGGGACAGAAACCAGGGAGCACAACTTGATATCACTGGAATATCATACAGTCCAGATTTGAAGAGTCATGAATGTCTGTTTTTTATTTACTGGGAGTTCTTTTTAATAAATATTTTTTCTCAGTTGCAGCATGAGAGAGTAAATTTTAAGTGTGAGAGATATTAGAAAAGGCAATATCAGTCAGTTACGGTATGTGGATTAGTGCCACAGCAGCTCCTTTCTTTGCTTATTGCAAAGCCGACTGCTATTTTAAAGCTATTAGTCACATGCAATTGTACCTGAGTGAAAGTTTTCATTACCACTCAACAATGATTCATTCTGTTTCTTTCAGAGAAACTTTGAGAATAAATTTCAGTGAAAATTTTATGCTCCCAAAGATTTCAAATGTACCTACAATTTTTCAAAAATTTATATAGATTATCTTTTTACATAGTCTACTTATGCAATCTACATATTTTAAATAGACTATTATCAAAAAAGCTAGAAATAGAACTGCCATATGATTCAACCATCCCACTATTGGTGTACTTCCAAAATGGAATGAAGATGTCAAAGAGATGCTTTTACTTAAGTGTTTATTTCTGCATTGTTGACAGTTGGCTGCCAGGATGTGAAACTAGTCTATATGCCCTTTAGGGGATGAATGGATGAAGACCATGTGGTATATATGGATTATGAGACCACATGAGCTTATGCTGGCATATGCTACAGTCTTACCAAAATTCCCTTTCCACTCTTCTTATGGTGTTACTGGGTGGTGATGGAACAAGTCTTTTACTGGACCAATCTTGGTTTAAATGCACTACTCTTATCAGTGAATTTGAAAATATAATTTGAAATCAGCAAATGGGTTCAGTGTTATAAAAGTGAGTATTACAGAAGCTGGAGAAATGGCTCATGTCCTCAGAGCACTGGCTGCTCTGCCAGAAGATTAGGATGTGATTCTGAGCATCCGCATGCCCACTCACAACCATTTGAAAGTACAGTTTCAAGACCTGTGTTTGTACCAAATATGCATAAGGTGCATATACATGCAGGCAAACACTTACTCATAACATAAAAAAGAAATAAGTCTTTTTATAAAGGGAGTGTCAGAGCTGTAGGCATGTCATCATTTTTACTGTTTTTGAAGTCTTAGTTCCCAATATATGGGACGCAGTAAACAGAAAACAAGATTGTGTGTTAAGATCAAGATGCCCAACAATGTGTGGTGAATAAAAATATTGGGGGTTTGCTCTAAAGGCCCCAGGACTTCAAAACATCTTCGATCAGACCTAAGATATTGATATGTAAAGTACATATTTCTAAATTGATATCTTACTGAGTGTTCTGAGCAGAATATTGTAACTCCCTCACCCCAAATTATGTTTATCCTAATCGTGACAATGTATAGATAAATATATTACACCATTAAAGCAAAGGCAGGCATATGTAAGAGAAAACACTATAAACTATGTAGTTAGGAAGATGTCATCACAAGTTTTTAACATAGTGTGTGGGTCAGTTTGTATTGTAACAAATTCATAGTTAGGATGATTCACAAGAGAACATTTGTTATTCACAGTCCTGGTACCTGGGCAATTTAGACCTAATGCCTATAGCCCCCATAGCTCATAGAGCTTATCCACACATTTGGAGTGGTCTCTTATCTTTTAGTCTTCACATGAAAGAAAACTGTGCCTTCCTATTTGGGCATGAAGCCATTCATGAAGACTCTAGTCTTGTGGCTCAGATACACTCCACAGGTTACCTTTGTATCAACTCTTTGGAGATTATATTTTGACAAGGAAACTGATGGAGGGTCATGAGACTTCAGACCCTAACATAATGATGAAGTGAGGAGAGTAAGTACCACAGAAATGACCTCCTGAGAGATGGAAACCCATTATTGCTCTTTTGGTAATGTAAATGGACTACAAGACAAAAGTCTCTAGAAGTTAGAAAATAATTTCTCTTTGCCCTCCAAAGGAACACAGATTACTGATATCTCTGATTTAGACATGCTCTCTAGAGCTGTAAGATGGTATGCTTGTGTTATTTTAAACCAGTAACCCTGTAGTAATTTGTTATAGAAGCAGTTAGTTAGCAACATCCTTGTAGGTGATGGCAAATCAACCTGTAATGTTGGACCATTTTCAACATTTGGGTGCTATCATCACATTTTCTGACACCCAGAAAGGAGTTGGAGTAGGGAAACACCCTTTATCTCTTGTGTCGGCGTTCTCTGTCTTCTTGCTCTTTAAAAGTAGAATTATATAAATGCAGTTTCTTATTTTATATTGACTTGTATATGTTATTAGAAATCAAATTTTTTACCAATGTGTAACTCGAGATGCCAATAATAATTTCCCACTTTACTTCTAACAATGTTTCCTATGCCTTATGGCCAGTGGTCTATGTGGAAGCAAAATTACGTGTAGGTTAGAACCACTTGGCTACAGCAATTAGCACTTCACAGTCTATCTGCTGCAAGACCCCACTTATAGGAGATAGGCTTCCAAAATTCATCTGTGTCAGGAACAGCACAGAATTCAGATGCTGTAGTTTTCCACAGACATCAGTCATCATAATAGGTCCTGTTTTTAATGCACCTCATAATAGCTTCAGTGCCTCCTCCCTTCCGTAGACCATACATGTTTAAAACCTCCTTGATTGAATATTCTGCTTACTATATTTTACCACCTGGCTTCCAGGAGCTCATTCTTGATGGTTCCAGTTTGATGAATAGCCACAGTGGTCTTACTCTGTCCCAATCTGATTGCCACATTTCTTACAGTCTATTTATAGTTTTAAAAAAGGTAATTTGCCTTCATTCTCTTTTTCATACAACTAGTCCACTTACAACCCCCTTCATCAACAACAACTGAATAATATTTTTGAATAATGGTCTATTTACATGGAACAGAAAACATGTTGAGAGTGCATAAATAGAAAGCAAGTGCAAAACAAAAAATAAATAACTGAGTAGATATAAATTATTTCAGAAAACCAGAATTTGCAGAATAGGCTAGAGGTCACATACAAGCACTGAAAAGTATCTGAGGGTGATATGTGAGTGATATGTGTTCTTGTACATTTTCATGGCTTTCACCTGCAGACAACTTTTCTTTTATAGAAAGTCTGTAGGGGAACGGGTGAGCGAAAGCCTCCAGAGGTTTACACAATTTCCTTACAGAGACAACTCCAGCTCAACTACAATATCTTAATGTCAGTTTCAAGGTACTGAGAATTTTTGCCCTGTGGTGAATGCTTCTCTAGCTGCTGGCCAACAAGGTGCTCAGAGGCGACAGCTACAGATTCATTTAGAAATTACCCCAATTCAAAGACTTTAAATATGAAAAAAAAAAAAAGATAATTAGAAGCCTGAAATGAATTGTATGAACACAATGTAAAATAAGAGTATATTATGTGAAAGGAAAAGACACACATAATTTTTTATCAAAACTGTTACTTCCAAATTAAAAATACTTTATAAGATAAAGCAAATGTCTTCTGTTTAGTGAAGGAACACTTTAACTCCTAAAAACAAACAAAACCCAACACTATCAAGACTTTTAAATACAATCTCTGAGATATATTTTTTTGTGCAACACTGAAACACCAAATAAAGAAAAATACTATTTCTAGCAATTTTTTTGTCGTTTTGCTAATGAGGATATTGTTTTTATTTCTGACAGGTTCACTGGCAGGGTCTCAGATGTTGCTTCCCTGCATCTGAATTCACCTGTCATCTAGCTGTAAGGCAGCCATACACTTACCAAAGCTGACACAATAACCAACATGCCCTGGCAATGAACCATAAGGAGAGTATCCACACACACACTGGAGTACCCAGCTTCTACTTCTCATTAGTGCCACACGTTTTATTAGTACATGTCATTTTCCTAACCTTTGCATCATTGCTTGTAGAATTGCAGCATCTACTGAATTTCTCAGCATGTGTGACATGTCTTAATGTCACATCTCTAAATAGAAAAGAAAGAAAACCCTGTTTTTTTTTTTTTTTTTTTTTTTTAGCTTGCAGGCTCTTAAAGCATGTATAGCCATGGGGAAATAGAACATAAAACTTCTCGAAGTTCTGATGCAAAAGAAAACTCTGCTAATATTTTAAGCCAGAGGACATATTTGTATCCTGTCAGTCTAGATATACTTTAGGCAACTTCCTAACTTGACAAGGGCGTGTGATGCATGCTACTGTCACATGCTCAGCGCTGGCAGCAGGGATCCATGCTCTCTTACACCCTTTCAGCATGATGACAAATAATTAGAATTCTAGGATTTTCTTTGTATTGGCATTGACTTACGTATTAGAGTCCTGCTGTAGCCCCTGCCTCCAGTCTATTGATTCTGTAAGCTTTATGACAATATTGATGGAGTAAATAACAATTGTCAAACATGGTTTGGGGCACTGCTGATAAAACTAAACACACCATTACATACATGCAAAGAAATGGTGATATAGTTCATTCAAGGAAATGAATCTCTTCATCCTCAGCTCATATTGGACTCTTTTTTCAATGAATTTAACAAAGTCTAGACATTTTCAGTTAACAAGATTGTTGAGGATAGCTCTGGGGCTATTTGTAATTTGATGATAATTCCATTCTCCTGGGAGGGGTTGTGAACAAGGAATGAGTCAGCACTCAGGTGATTTCCTGTAAACCTCCTTCCCACCCTAATTTGTAAAATAAAGGCTAGAGCTGGTAATTGGGCAGGTAGAATTGTGAAGGTGGAGCTGAAAGTTGAGAGAGAGAAGGAGGAGGAGTGGAAGAGAGAGAGGACAACAGAGGAGGAGGTGGAAGGAAAGAAACTGCAGGTTATAAGGGGTCTTATAGGTGGGGAAGATGGTAGTGTAGTTGTAGGTCTGCCCAATCTAGGCACGTAGCTTTTATTCATATTAATTGAGTAGTGTTTTCATTGCTGGGACATGTTTGGGTTGGAGAATTACCGCAACACAAAATGATAAAGACAACATTCTGACTTTTCCTATTAATACTTAGGTATCGATTTCATAAACTTGAGTAAGCAAAAGATTCCTACTCTTTCAAGAGAACTTGAACTGAAAGTTTTCACAAACACCTTTGTGTTATAAAGGCAAGTTTAAGCAATGAAGCTTATATTAAAAGAAGGCCAGTATACCGCTAATTAGTTATAGTTGTAAAGTTAACATTTGCTGTATATTATTTTGAGACAGTTTAATAAAGCCAGTCACTGATGTTATCTGATTCAGCATATCCCAGAAGAGTTTGGGGAGTCTACTCTTGATATTTTCTCAGGAGTGACTGATGGTCCAGTGTATAAAGATCATGGTTCAATACTACTCACATTTAAAATTCAGCACAGGAAGAAATAAAACATTTCTCTGATGGTTTGTCTAAAAGACCACATAACATTTGTGTTAGAGAAAGAAACACAATTCTGTGTGTATTTATATAAACATTTCAAGCAAAGCAAAAAAAAGAGATCCCTAAATATTCACACACAGTGTTGAAAGGATGTATCTGCCAAGTGCATAACAAGAGATGTTACATCCATATCAAAGTTAAAAGAACAAATTATACATACACACACACACTCACACACACACACACACACACACACACACACACACACATATATATCAGATTTTTCAGGTAGTCACTGAGGAAATTGTCAGCTTGTGACTAATTCCTTTTTTTTTCTAAAGGCAGAATCACAACAGGTATTAGATATGAAAAAAGAGGTAGGAGGATTTATTGTATTTTATGGGAGTGGTTTATCCATAAGGAGCAGTTCTGGGGAAATTCCATATGGTAGTTAGACCACCAGATGCACAGGGTGTCTATTGGTTCCCATCACAGTGGTGTAGCTACTGCTTAGTGCTTCAAAAATCAAAAAAAAAAAAAAGAAGGTAAATCCGTTTGTTTAGGCTTTCACTTTTCATTTCCATGCTTGCAGGAAAGTACATTTCATTTGTAAAGCTTCACAATTCAATTCCAATCAAAGACAGAATATTTTATTGTACTTTATTATTCTCCAGTAGGACTTCAGAGAGGTACATGATATCTGGCTAAGTAACTCAGGAACATCAATAGTTAATCATAATGGAAGCATTTTATCTTTATTTCTTGAATACAATATCAGACTTTTGTAGAATAGAGAATTATTTCAAATAAAGCTCAGTGCTGTCTTTAAAATGTGCATTTTACTCCTACTAATCTCAAAATCAGCCTAGCTTGTGCCACACAAAAGGAATAAACTCTTCATCATTTGAAATTCTCTTTTTCAACATTATTATACAATAAAGAGTGTGATTTTGGCAATTTATTTCCTGGTTTCAAAGCAGCAGCAAAAGACTGTATTCTGACAGTGTGCCTCCTGCATTGACTTTCCCAGGTTTTAAAAGAAAAGGAGAATCCTGGTATGGGTCAGAATTTAAAGAATTTCACCCTAAAGTGATCAAAAAAGATAAGGAGGGACACTTCATATACATCAAAGGTCTGATCTACCAAGATGAACTCTCAATTCTGAACCTCTATGCTCCAAATGCAAGGGCACCTACATTCATAAAAGAAACTTTACTAAAGCTCAAAGCACACACTACACAGCACACAATAGTAGTGGGAGATTTTCAATACCCCACTCTCTGCAATGGACAGATCATGGAAACAGAAACTAAACAAGGACACAGTGGGGCTAATGGAAGTTATGAAACAAATGGATTTAACAGATATCTATAGAGCATTTTACACTAAAACAAAAGGATATACCGTCTTCTCAGCACCTCACGGTACCTTCTCCAAAACTGGATATAAAATTAACTCAAGCAAATCAGAGGCTTTCCTATACACAAAGGATAAACAGGCAGAGA
>NW_022196903.1:16737464-16771982 GCF_008632895.1 Mastomys coucha
GGAGTTAGAGAAAGAACCAATGGAGCTGAGGGGTTTGCAGCCCCTTAGGACAAAGAACAATATGAACTTGTACCCTCAGAGCTCCCAGGGCCTCAACCACCAACCAAGGACTGCACGTGGAGGGGTCTGATTGTTCAGGCAGCATGTGTATAGTAGAAGATTGCAAATTCAATCATCAATAGGAGGAGAAGACCTCGGCCCTGTGAAGGTTCTGTGCGCCAGTGTAGGGGAATGCCAGGGCCAGAAAGTGGGACAGTGCGGGGTGGCAGGCATGGGGAAGGGGGAGGCAACAGGGATTTGTTTTTGTTGTTTTTGTTTATTTCTTTGTTTTTTTGGAGGGGAAATTGGGAATGGAGAAATTTACATGTAAATAAAGAAAATATCTGAAAAAAAAAGAATTGTTTTAAAGGAATATACACACATGCCAAACTCAAATGATCTTCCCATTAGACAGTAGAAATATGTGACAAGACAGTGAATGGCTGAAAGCAAGATTAAAGGGGTTATACAATAACTGAGACACCTCTACTGCACAGGTGAGCTACACATAACACACAAGCAGCTCCTAGCTGAGGTGGAAAGTAAAGGTGGAGATGAAATGCCAAGGACAATAAGTGCACAGAACTAAGGTGAAAAATTAAGAAACAAGTTGTCATTTTTTGTTGTTGTTGTTGTTCTTCTCTTCTTTTTCTCTTCCTCCTCTCCTCCTTTATCATCTTCTTATTTTAAACAAATAAGTATTGCTATATGAAAAGTACCTGTAAAGAGTAGAAGGACTATAAAATTGCTTGGACACAGGGTTTGTTAGCTTTTCCGAGTCTTGATCTGGATAAAAGATTTTTGTCTGTTTCTTTCTGTTTGCCAGGGCTCAGTCTTGAAGCAGTAGTTTGACAAGATGTGATGATGCTTCCAAGGACAATAGGAAGATGAGAGCACAGGATTTGGAAAGGGAAATTTGTTTAAAAAGTATAAATAAAAAGTTTTCATAAATCACTGATATGCAAGCAAAACTCCAATAGGGGAATACAGACTATGGGGACCCTCAATCTCAGTCCTTTTCCCCATAGAGCATCCCATAGAATAGGTACATATAGACCATAATTTCAGAAGGAGTATAAGAAGACAAAACCAAAATTTAATTTAGTAAAATTTAATTCATTTTCAGGCTGTGGTAAATTTGCTTTTTGTCTCTACAACCAAATATAATAAGGGAAAACTAACTTGTTGGTAAATTTAAGCTCAAGGGTTTAAATGGTTCAGTCCCTGATAACTTGGACCCATGAGCTTGGGAAAGGCATCATGAACATAGAAGCATTTGGTACAAAGAATTATTTACTTAATATTAAAGTACAGGAGAAGAGAATGGGGACCCCAAATATCCTCCAAAGGAGGTTGTACCAGTAGTCTATGTATTCATAGTAGCTGCCTTCAGAGCATATACTAGCTTTAAAACAACATCTATTGGACACTAAGAATCTGAAACTATAATCTGTGGACAAATATTCAAACCATTCCATGTGACAAACTACTTTAAAGAGAAAACTGTAGTTAGTGATTATATACGGCCACTATCTTCAAAAAGCTCACAGCATAGTGGGTATAAATTAGCCCATCCCTGAGAAAGAGTAATATAGTTTATTGGGCACCATGATAAAAATATGCAAGAGAGGCAAGTGCACTGGAGCCTATACACACATGGACTTTGAGTCTAGAACATTGGTTCTACCAATACCAGCTCTGTGCCCTTGCCCTTCTTGTGTCTTGAGATATTTATGTGTACAATGTAGGAAACTATGACAGCTTCAGATAATCACTGTAAGATTGCATGTGTGAGTTTGGGTTTGTGGGAGTATAAAGGCTCAAGCGTTCCAGCATTCTAGGTTGGACAACACCTACAGAGGCAGAGTTCTGTGCAGCTACTTCACATAGTGGAGAAATGTGAGATGACTTATGGCAGAGCACTATAGGACAGAGAAGATGGGCCTAGAGGAATGTGGATCTTAGATGAAGATTGTAATTTGCTTGTGTAGATTCTTGATTGTGCACATGCTAAACACCCAAGGAAGGGTTCTAGGAGGAAAATCCTCAGAGATGTATTATGTTCACATCATCATGTTTCCACAGATCATCCTGGTGACAAATCAAGGGACCTATGTAACATTTACTTAACATGGGTTTCAAAACCAAGCTCCTGTCAACTTAAGTGAAGGGACTACAGGAGATATAATCCTAAAGATTTCATGATTTAAGAGTGGTGAGGGAAAGAGAAAAACTGATAATACATATGTTTGTATATTGAGAGAATATCAAAGGAGGGGAAGAATTAAAGGGTGGAAATGTAAAACAACAGTCTGTTAAAATTTTGTCCATTTTTGGAGTTGAATATATGAGTAACTGAGAAATATCAAGAAGCTCTAAGAGAAATCCAAACCTTGATTTCTGGAGCTCCAGTTAAATATCTCTACCATAGCTAAGACAATTTTTGCCATCATTCAACAGTACAACACATATCCTAAGGATGATGGAGTTACATACATGTGTGGCACAGTAAAGACAGAAGCACTTCAAGTGCATTTTATCAGGGAAAGAAAATATGTAGTGAAACTAAGATTCACGTTGTAAGCACAGGTTTCGAAATTGAGGGTTTCCTACTGTGTTCAAGGTGGCACGTTTTAGTCCTCTAGAATTCAGATGGGATGAGCACCTATCTAGTATTATTTTATGCATTGTCCACTGTCCTTAAAGAACATTAGTGAAGTGTCCAAAGAGAAGAGCCCATGGCATACCATTCTTTCTGTGTTCGTTTCCTGGCTGAGTGTGCTGGGAGCAACCTAGTTTCTTGACATTACTATTTCAAGAGCATTACCACAGACTCAGATACTTGTGACCTTACCACACTTCAGTTCAGATTTAACAATGATAAGAGAAGTTTAAAAGAATAAAGACTTCTATGAAATCTAAACTTACCTACCAAGCTAGGAAAATACATCCCAAAATAGCTCCTTAAAGTTTTGTTTCAGACAGCCTCAGCTCTACTGTTGAGTGTACCAACAGCATATATAGGGGCATGTTAGATTCTATTACCAAGGAATTATTACCTAAAGTGTGACATTTACTTTAGTCTCTCTTACTATGTTCTAGAGTCCCAAGTAAAATATAGCTTCTATTGTTAATTGTTATAGAGATAAGGAAGCTGAGGATAGGAAACATTGTGTCCTTTTAATATCATTTGATGAAACAGTAACAAATGATGAATCAAACCTTGGACCCTGTGCCTGCCAGCTGTTTTTCCTATACTGGCTTCCCTTTGTAACCTAGATAAGGCTTTTAAAGTCATGTAACTAATTTAATTTTCAGGAAGATAAACATGGAGATTAGACAAACTTAATTGAATGTTATATTTCTTTCTTTCTTTCTTTCTATCTTTCCATATGACCTAGACACAACTTAAAGTGAATGCGCTTGTTTAATTGTGCAGTTATTAGACAAGAAAAGTGAATTAATTTATTTCTCATTGAATTTTATAACAGAATAACTGAGAAGTAACACCTTTTAGTCAAGAAACAAATAATAACTCAATTCATAATTACTAAGTTGGCTAAGTTTTAGCACCACATCTTTGTCTATATGAAATCCACAGTGGATGAACTGTTTCACAGAAGTATAAAAATACTTTCCTGGATGTGATGGTTCATTAGATAAAGAAGCTTTATGCCAAGCCTGATGCATCTCTTTTCCCTGAAATGTTGGAAGAAGGGAACTGACTTTTCCACGTTCCTTTGACCTCTATGCATGTGTTGTGGCAACGCCACCCATAAATAATGCAATGCAATTTTGAAAAATTGTATATTTTTACTTTCATATGTGCTAAAGAGATTCACACTTCCATTTATTAGGTCTGTAATTAGTGTATTCTCAAGGTTGTATTTTAAAATTCAGAATCAGCATCAGCATAACTCAATTTTTAGTGCCTTACTCAATTTTTAGTGTATGTATCGAATACTTCTTCATTTCTTCTACTATTCAATACAATTTCCTTTTCTATGTTTCTGATTTCTTCCTCTAGACCTGAAGATACCAGTTTGTCTGCTTTGGCTCTCCATCTTAGCTTGCTACTCAACACAGACATTGTGCCTGTCACATCACTAACCTTTTCTCTGGCATAACATTCCTTGAAGCTGTGAAGAGCTTACACCATGTTTTCTCCACCCACTGTTAGGGAGCTATTAATTACTATAAAAACCCACCACTTTTGCTTCCTGATAGAACATCTGTTGCGATGTTCAGCACAGCCTCCTGCTCTGTCCATTTCAAAACCTTCAAGTTACACAGCACAGCAGCCCCTTGAAGTCCAGGGCTTCCCCACAGGGCCACCTGTCCTCTCTACCACACCATTTGTTCTGTGCTCACATTTCCTACAAATATCTTACTTTGGGTCACATCTCTTGAAATCTTAGCCAATACAAAGGAATGAAAAATATCTGTGGGTGAAGATTTTATAGTGAACAGAAATTGTAATTACTAGGGCCATCTTTTCCACTCAGCAATTATAAAAATATTTTGATTTACAAAATAATATTTTAAAAATAAACTCAGTGTTAATGAACTGATGTAACTGATAGGGAACACTGAATTTGATACAAGTTGCCTGGACAATCCAATGAATACACAATGCTATTCCAGCATTGTCACATTTTCAGTCAGCACTGGAGACTATGGTTAGATGATATTCCCCAGAAAACATTAGCATGTTATTTAAATAAATTACTTTTTAGCTGGAGATTAAATATTGGAAAACTCAAAATTTCTTCCAAGCTCATTTGTCTACATATTATTAAACACTAATACTTTGTTAATGTATAAAGATCTATTTGGTATGTAATTACAGTAATTGTAATAATTATTCCAATTATTCATATTTACCTCACCCAGACTTGCAGAGGCCGTATATACACACAGAAAAAAATATGAACAATCTCATTTTGGCATATCCAAATAACCAACTCTGTATTCTGTGTTACAGTTCAGTACCAATATTTCCTTTTAACTATAGGTATTAGCTTTGAAATTTTGAAGTAGCTTTTAATTACAGTGTACAATGAAGCATAGAAGCTGCTCTTAAATTTTATGGTGAAAACTGCTTGTTACTGTGTGTTGGTTGACAATACTGTCTGAATATGTTCAGTAGATGCTCCATGCCCAGTGCTTAGAGCTGGCTAGCTGCTCTGTTTCTCTCTTCACAGACAGGACAGATGAATCAGTCTCCAGGATGTCTTTTGACATTAGGATATATGGTACTGTTTTTTTCCTTAAACTGATTTATTATGTTTCAGATATTTCCTAAGGCAATTTCCTCCACATATTTTGCTTCAGAACATGTACAGTAAGTCAATCTATTAGAATGAAGTTTAATTTTTTTCTCTTGTGCTAAATCTTGTGGTGATGTTATAATTCTTATCTGCCAGGAAAAAATAGAAAATATGTAATAAAAGCCTCTGTTTGGAGAAAATTTATTTAACCTTTGACTATATTTTCCTAATTTGAATTCATAGTGAGAATAGTATTATTTTGCATGATTTAACTATAACAACAACAAAGAAAACCCTCTTTCTCATAGCTAATTCATATGAAAGTGCATGTATTTGGACAGGAAAGTGAAGATACCTTGCTTGAAAATATTTACAATGGATTAAGTTGTTTTCAAGTAGATGGAAGCCCTATGGTTGTTTTAGAAAATCCCAGCTCACACTCACAATATAAATCACCAATGAGTATTGCCATTGCTCCCATCTGACCCTTTTGTTATGCAGATCCTTTTGTTAGAATGCACTTATTTCATGTTCCTGCACAGTACAGTTCAGTCACGTTTGCTGGAAAGCATCCCTGTCTGTGTATGCAATTACTACGGCTTGCTGCTGTCATCTTGTCTCCCATAAACTTCTATGCTACACTTCTGTCAGATGTATATATAGCCATGCAGGATACCCCCTGAAACCATGTCATTGCCAAAGGTCACTCCTGTGTTTTATTTTGGAATCATAACTTTGATTGATGACATGTGATGATTTCCCCTTTATTAATCTTATTTCCCAAATATCCTGGACAGGTCTGCCTCTCCTTCTCTCTCTTCCTCTCCCTCTTGCTCCCTCACCCAATCCTTCTCCTTCCTTTTCCCCTTCCCCTTTCTCTTCCCCTCCCCCTCCCCATTCCCCCCTCTCTCTCTTCCTCTTTCCCCCTCTTTCCCTCCCCATCTCTATTTCCTATCTGGAATGTTGCTGCATACTCAAGGGGTAATTATTGGATTACAATTATAACCTCAGAAGCCTTTATACAGTTCTAGACCTTTTCTCTTCCTCATCCTTCCTCTCCCTTCATTTCTCCCTTTAGACATACTTTTTTCACAGGTTTTAAAATTCCAAATGGAGATGATCAATCTCAAATTGATTCACCTTTTTGTATCATCAGGCCAGGTCATCCTCTGAGACCAGGTGAGGATAACAACATAGATGAACCTAGCAATATTATAACTACTTTTTAAAATTATGTTTGGACCACTAACAGTAACAGCAACTCCTAAAAAGTACTGTCCCTTTCACCTTAAGAAAAGACTCTTTTATACCTGCTTTTCTGTGTGGGTGTGAAGTTTTATATTTTGGTGTCTACTTTTTTCTTTTATTAAAAATAGCATTTTATCTCACATAATATATCCTGAGTACAACTTCTGTCCCTCTACTTCTCCGTATTCTTTCCCTCCCATCTGGATCCACTCCCTTTCTGTCTCTGATTACAAAACAGACTGGATTCTAACAATGATACAATTAAATATAATATAATAAAAACCAGTACACATGAATAGAAAAACAACAGGAAAAGAACACAAGGAAAGCAATAAGAAACAGATATAAATTTACAAACTTACTCCTTTGCACATACAGAAATCCATAAGAACTCTAACCTGGAAGCCATGTTTTCTCTCTCTCTCTCTCTCTCTCTCTCTCTCTCTCTCTCTCTCTCTCTCTCTCTCTCTCATATATATATATATATATGGGCAAAGGACCTATAGCAAAAAGAGAAATATATAAGATATATTATATGTTTATATACACATAAGATAAAATTAACAGCAACAACAAATGCCTACCATGACATAATGAGATGAGGAACTGCCAATGATGTCATTGTGTTAAGTTTCTGTTCACAATCTACTGCTGGGCATGCGGCTTGCCCTTGGTAATTATTTGTTTCCCCAATGAGACTCGTTTGGAGAAAGCTAAATTTTCATTTGCCAGTGGTTATCATTTGGATATAGCTTCTGGGTTAGGAATGGGGGCATGTACCCACTTCAACTTTTAGCTCTAGGTCTTCAGCTTGTGGAGATCCATGCCAGTCCTGTGCATGCTTCCTTAGTCTTTGTGAGTCCATATGTGCTTCAGTTCTGTTGACTTAGAGGGCCTTGTGTTTTTGATGTCTTTAGTCCATACTGGCTCTTGCCCTCTTATAGCCTGCTGTTCCATGAAGTTTTCTGAGTGTTGATAGGGATGTCTGCTTTAGGGTTCTGTATTGTAAGGTCTCCAATTCTCTCAATATCTTATAGTGGGTCTCTGTACTTTTCCCTATTTGCTGCAAAAAGAATCTTCTTTGATGATGGCTGATTATGGCATTGGTCTATGAGTGTAGGAGAATGTCATTAGAAACCTTTTTTGGTAAATATCATAGCTCAGGTTCTCAAACAGTGTTAGTGGCAGGTATGACTTCCATTTCATTGAGAAGGGCTATGTCATATAAGACATTGGTTGGTTATTCCCACAAGCTTTATGCCATTATTGAGCTCTATCTTGCAGGCAGGACCCAATTGTAGAACAAAGAGTTTATGGATTTACTGAGTGTTTATACTTTTCCCTTCATAAAGTACAGAATTCCTGCCTATTCCAAAGACACTAGTATGTAGGAGTGAAGGTTCTGTGTAGGTGAGATCTTGATTCTCCATGTTCAGTAGGTTAGTAGATGCTCTCTTCAGCAATGGAGTCTTGCTATCAGTTTGGAAAGAATAATCTATAGTCTTGGCAAGAGCTTGTATTGTTTGGAAATTCTCACAGGACTCCTTTGGCCAACAACTCAATTAGATTTAACCCAATTCCACTACGTGAAGCTTCACTTAGTGACAAGAGGTGTCTAACTAGGGCTCTGTCTCCTCCACTACTTGCTGATTTGATTTAGATAACTTTCATAAATCTAAAATTTTTTACAAAACTTCTGTTTGGTTTCCATACCAAAATGACTCTAAATTTTTGCTGTCTCTCCCCAAATTCCCTCTCTTGTGGCCCTCTGACCTTTCCTCTGTACTTGATTTTCTTGTTCCTGTTCCCTTCTGCTGGGAACCATCCTATCTGGAGCTGGTTGAAATGAGACACAGAGTAGGACTCTGGTATGGCTTTAAAGACTGAAAGTCTCAATACTTTCTAACTCTGTAAGTATACTGAATGCTGATGATAAATAACTTCTAAAAAATCCTAAAACTTTCTTGCTCTTTCTGGGGGTTAAATGCTGCCGGCTTGGGCGATTAACATCTGTAGCCTAACAGCTTAAGTAAGGTAGCCTTTGTTATATCTCCACAGGAACTGTGAGGCTCTCACTTTCTGCCTGCTAGTTGAAGTAACAGGAAGAAATGGGACACTTTGAAAAGTGAATTTAGCTTTTATTTCTAAGTTGTAAAACATTTCCTATGAAAGCTCTCTAAGAAAAGGAGGGAAAGCAGAATGATCATCTCTGTGTTCAGCACTTAAAAGTCTTTCAGAATACATGATTACATGGTAAAACGTTCATCACAAGTTTACACACAAATTCAAATCATAAATCAAATAAGAAGTTTACAACAAAGGATACTTACATGCATATCCATTAGGAGTAATTATCTGGCTGAACATACATCGCCTGTCACAACTCCACAGGTTCATGGAGAGTTGAAAACCATAACTATGTTATTAGTGAAATTTTGTATAGATAATCCCAGTCAATATTTTTTCTTCTGTCTTAGTACCCATAATAAATCATTAATTCCCTTTTTATGATCTTTGTTTAATGGTTTTACAGCCCCTTAGAATGTGTTCCAGGTAGTAGGATGTCTGTCTATTGCCTAGAAGCAATTAACTGGTGACACATGGAGACTGGCAGAGTTCTCATTGCAGTTTTGACTACCAGAAAGGACCTAATAGCAGCTCCACTACAAAATACATATGTAATATTCATTTATAATATAATTTTAGGAATTCTTACAGGATTATCATTAAGGATTAAGAGGTCATCTATTTGTCTATATAGCCTCACTACAAGATAGGACATCTTCATACTTCTGCAGAGATCTGCTTAAAAGGGTAGCCTAGTACATAGTGATTGTTATATATGTTTAATAATAATAGAAGCATATTAATAGCAGAAATCCATCTTAAAATACATTTTCCTGGTCCTGGCTTATTGGAGCAAATCTGTCATGGATTAATTTAATCCAAGGCAGACAATCTCAGGAAAATCACCTGCTAGTTACTTGCTTGTCCTATGTCAGCTCCAGGCACCCTTCCTTGCATCTATCCATAAATATCTCTTCTATTTTCTCTTCCTAGGAGATCAATCTGTTCTTACCATTAGCTCCTTACTCTGCACCTAACCTCTGCTGTTCTATGGCATGTAACTTGATTAGCATTGATTTAAATCCAATATCCCCAAATATGTGAATATATACTATATTTCTATTTCTATATCTGGATTATCTCACTCAGAATTATCATTTTTCATTTATAACAATTTACCTTCAGATTTCATGATTTCTTACTTTTAACTGGCGAGTAATATTCCATTGTGTTAACAAACTACCTTTTCTTTATCCATTCTTCAGTTGAGGGACTTCTTGGTTGTTTCCAATATATGACTATTATGAATTGAGCAGCAATGAACCTGGATGAGCAAAGTGTCTCTGTGCTAGGATGTAGTATATGTCTCAGAGTAATGTAGCTTGATTTTGAGGTAGATTGATTCCCTTTTTCCTGAGAAAGTGCAACACTGATTTTCTTAGTGGTTGAACAATTTAGAAATCATACAGGCAATGGATGCTTGTTCCTCAAACTCTGCTTCCTCAGTAGCGTGAATTGTCACATGTTTTTGTTGATCTTAGTTATTCTGACATAAGATAGTGGGAAACCTTATATTGTTCCTGATCTTAATTGAATTACCTTGAGGGTCTTTCCGTTTAAGTTGAAGGTAGCTATGGGATTGATATAACCTTATTTTATTATGTTAAGTTATATTCCTTACGTGTCCAGTCTTTCCAGAACTTTTATTCTGAAGTGATATTGTATTTTGTCAAAGGCATTTTTTCAGCATCTAATGAGATAATCATATGTGTGGTTTTGTCTTTATTTTTTTTATTTTTTGACCTTCTCTTACATGGTAGATTATGACTGTTTATAAATGTTCAACCATTCCTGCAATTCTGGGATGTAGCCTACTTGATAATATTTTAGGTGTGTGCTAGGATTCAGTTTGCAGATATTTTATTGAATATATTTTATATCTATGTTCCAAAGGGAAATGGCCTATAATTCTTTTTATTACAGTTTTGTGTTGTTTGGGTTTTAATGTAAATGTGGACATGTAAAATGAATTGAGAAATAGTCCTTCCATTTATATTTTGTGAAATAATTTGAGGTGTACTGTCCTTAACACTTCTTTGAAAGGCTAGTAGAATTCTATGCTAAAACCATCTGGCCCTAAGCTTTTGGAAAGAGAGTTTAATGATGGTCACTTATTTTACTATGGGGTATAGGTCTATTTAAAATGCTATTCTGATCTTGATTTAACTTTGGAACATGATTTATATTGAGGAAATTATCCATTTAGATTTCCCAGAATGCTGGAGTACAGCATTTTAACCTATATCCTTACAAGTTTCAGTATTTCTTCATATTGGTTGTTATATTTTTTTTAATTTTTAATTTTGTCAATGTGGATATTCTCCCATTCTTTCAGTTAATTTGTATAAGGGGTTGTCAGTCTTGTTGATTTTCTCAGAGAGACAACTCTTTGTCTCATTGATTCTTGGTATTTTGCTTGCTTGTTTGTTTGTATTTTATGGATTTCAGCCCTGAGGTTGATTATTTCTTGCCATCAAAATCTTTTGGATATGATTTCTTCTTTCCATTCTAGAGCTTTCAGGTGCACTGCTAATATGCTAGTATGACATCTTTGTTGTCAGTGCTATCAACTTAGCTCTTACAAAATCCTTGGGTCTCATAAATTTTGGTATGGTATGTATTAATTTTCATTCAATTTAATAAAGCCTTTAATATTTTCTTAAATATTTATTACCTTGATGTGTTTTTCATTCTGTAGTGAGTTTTACAGTTCCCGTGGTTTTGTAACTTTTCTGTGACTTATGTTGTTTTTCATACCCAGCTTTTGCCTGTAGTGGTCAGATAGGATACAGGGTGTTAGTTCAATTTTCTTGTATCTGTTAAGACTCACTTTACGTCTGAACATGTGGTTATTTTGAAGAAACTCTCAGGAGCTGCTGAGAAGGAGGTATTCTTTTGTGTCTGGGTGAACAGTTCTATAATATCTGCTAGGTTGGAAAATATTGAAACTCTCCTACCTCCCATGCTCTATTGTTTAAAGAAACATCCACTCATTTATAAAGTCACAATCCTAAGAAACATCCCTCGTCCCTTTCTTTCTTTCCCACTTTACAAAATCCATGTTGAGTTTAGCAAGCTATGTTGATTTTGTCTGGAAACACGAGTGGGTGTCTTTTGTAGCCTAACATCACATGTCTGTCAGTGGTTACCAGATCTCTCTTCATACCTGACATCTTCAGTGATGTCAGTTGTATCTTCTTTGCTCTCTCATTTTTTCATTGTTCTGTTGAAAGGCAGATGTTATTAAAAATCAATTTACAAACTATTCTCTTTTGCTTCATGCTTCAGCAAAAATGGCTTTTATCATTTTTAATGAGTCAACTCCACATTATTCCAGAGCCTTTGATCATACCCGCTTTTCACTCCTGCTTCAAATACACCCATCTTTCCTCCTCCTGCCCCAGTGTGACTACAATTGTCCATTAATTTTATTTTTCCAGATCCAATATCACTTTTTCATAAATATTTCCCTGATATTGCAGATAAAAATCTACATTCTATAATTGAGTTTCACAGGATTCTGTAAATGTTTTTCCATGAAGTTTGACAATGTAGCATAAACTGATCTGATGATATAGATGTTTATGTGAGTTATCATTCCAAATCATCCAAGATTTACTCAGTGTTCAATATATGCTATACCCAGCTTATTGTTCTCCTAATCTATATGACAAGTCAAACACTTAAAATAGGCAAATTTATTCTTTGAAAGAACAATACATTCCTTTCTCCAATTGTATAAATGTTTATCAAATATTTAAATGTATGGCACATAGGAGAAATACAAAACCTGATCGTTGAATGAACTCATAGTTCCAGCCACCTTAAAAGCAAGTATAGCGTAAAGACATGAATGACTATCAGTAACATATTGAGACTATTTATAATTTCTATCAGTGAGCAAATGTTAAGGCAGACCTGGTAAGTACCTTAAAACAAATATCTTCTAAGAATGTAGGGCATATAATTCTTACATCCGTATTTTCACAGAAATTGATTGCACCCCTCAGGTAAGAAAAGGTTTAGTCTGTGGAAATAAAATTTCAAAGAGACTTATACAAAATCCTACATTTGCTTTCCAATGTTGTTGGAATAAATTTAAACTAATCATGACCCCTCCATCCTTCTTAGCTTTCATTTTCTTAAATGACTAAAAAGATTTATGGAGACCTTATGGCTGTTCATTCCCTAATAAAGTTCTCCCTCCCTCATGCTGCTAATTTGCTTGACTGGTCTATTTTTAAAAATTAGCAGTTTTCAGAAACAGCCTCCAGTATTGTGGCTGTGAAGAATCTGTTGAGCAGAAATAAAGGGCTCAAACAAAATCTAATACTGTAAGCACGTATAAATTTCTGGAATGATATATGATCCTGTGTTTTGCTACTTTGGCCCCTGAGGCAGGAAAGCAAGCAATCTGGTTTTCTAAAAGATTCAAATATCTTACCTAAGCTTGGCTAAGAATACGTCATTATGGGGAAGCAGAGTGGAAACTCACCATTTTATACTCAAATTTTCAGTGTCAGTGAAAACAGCACAAAAAGGAATCTAGGGTTCAAAGCATGAAAAAAGAACTGGCTTATGGTTGCTATAAAC
The DNA here is from genome assembly GCF_008632895.1 of Mastomys coucha. Lineage (NCBI taxonomy): Eukaryota > Metazoa > Chordata > Mammalia > Rodentia > Muridae > Mastomys > Mastomys coucha. Next base: position 16,750,742 of record NW_022196903.1, read on the forward strand.
TTAATTTCTTTGAACCAGGAGTCAATGCCCTGCTGAGTAGATTTAACGATGGGCATCCTGTTCTTCTTTTAATGGTCCTTTATAAATTTTAGAAATGAGATAACATATTCACTTAAAAGAAACCACTGAACAGTCACTTGATAAAAGCTGAACCAAGAATAGATTTCTGTTGGGTCATCAACTATTTTATTTATTTTATGATAGAACAATTTCTTCACGTTGTCCTTCATTTAATACAAAGAGGTCAGTACTACCTCAGTTTCGATATTAATCTCTCTGTTTCTTTCTAAATCCTATAAAGAGGGTAGACACGTAACTTTATTATATTAATATCGAGATTTTGGCAAGCCTTTATCTGGATATAGACAAGTATATACACCTTTCAGAAGGTTAAGTTGACATTGTTATCAAGAACATAGTGACTAATTCATTTTCTTGTCATTTCACAAAATAATGTTTCATAAGCACTGTGTTGTTTCTCTATCTGATCAACAAGAAAAGTTATGATGAGATTACTCTTTAACAACAATAATAAAACAAGTAAGTCCCTTTTAGTAATGAAAGTCTACCTTGAACTGAGGTTACTAGATATGTACTACCCTGAAGGATCTTATCCACAGCCATAATTCAGAACTAGCCTGGGAGAGGAATATCTTCTAATCATACTATACCCTAGATGCCCCTTACACAGCAATTCTAAGGGAGTTATGTCTGAAACAAGACCCATACTTGGGGATGTTTGTATAGTATCCTGAAAACAGTTGGTTATATGTAGCCAGGCATGAGAGTGTTTTGCTGAATACTTTGTCCCAGTCTGCCATTTAGAAGAGAGTCAATGCTCAGATTAGAGAAATAACCAAGAAGCGTAGGCGCTCAGCTCTGACTTTGCCAGGTAAACCCTTGTCCACCACTAAACTTAAGTGAGAATGCCTTCTTAGGCACTTAACTTTTCTCACAAACAGATTCATTGCTTTAATATTCTAAGCACTTAAAAAATAAGACCTTTAGGCAAGCAGGAAATTCACTGGAAATAACTCATGAATTAAATCACTCGCTTGGTTAAATTAACACCTACTGGATAGTGAGTCAGGTAGTCCTTACTCAAATGCTTGCTCCACTGAGCCCCATCTTCTTAAAAGTATATAACTGAATATGAGAGAACCTCTGCATTTCTATTTTATTTCAAAAGAATAGTGTTCCTGTTGTCAAACTGGAACATATTGCACTTCCTATATATAATACTAGAGTCATTTATAGACCTTGATCAAAGTTTGTCCTGAAATGAGAGGTCTATTGTGAGGGAGGGGTGAGTTTATCCTCCTGCTTCTCTACCAGTTCACATACCATCTGTGTTGTGTTGCTGCAGTTCTGTGATGAACTTCCCATTGCTTTTGTATATCTTAGGAAATGAAGTTGGAGTGAGTTGCCATAGGAAGGATCACTTTTTATTGCCTTACCTGTAATCGAAGAGTACTTTGAAGATAGAGGAATATCATTTGTGTTGAGAGTGTGTTAAATGTATGTGCTAATGTGCTCTGGAGTCTCCCTTTAATCGTGATCGGTACACACCATAATTCACTATAGCACACATCTAGCTCACACCTCTTCATGCTCATCCAGATTGTCTCTGTCAAATCTAGGGCAACTTAGCTGATGATGTGTGAGCCACATGTCCTCACACATCACTCACTTTTAACATATATGTCTATTTTTTCTCAGTCAATGTGTGTATATAAGTAGTATGCTTGTGTGTGTATGTGCTTGTGTGTGTGCGTATGTGTGTGTGTGCATTTCTGTGTATGCTTGTGTGCATGCATGATTCCTAGCTTAATATGAAACTGTTCCCAGGCAGTAGTCGAACACACCTTTAATCCCAGCACTTGGGAGGCAGAGGCAGGCAAATTTCCAAGTTCGAGGCCAGCCTGGTCTACAGAGTGAGTTTCAGGACAGCCAGGGCTACACAGAAAAACCAAAAACAACAACAACAACAACAACAAAAGCTCTACTAATTTCTTTTTACTTTATTATTGCATAAAAACAGTATGCAGGAACCATGCTTTGAATTTTAACTATTCTTTTCCAAGATAATTAATACATATCACAATACTCTCTTGGCAGCAGCAAATCACAGTTTCTGCTTATCCATACAGTTGTGAATGTGATCCACCAGTTCTCCACACTGTACTGTATTTATTGCTAAGTTTTTGGGTGTGAAGTGCATTTCACACCTCTATGGTTCTAAATGTGACTGTTTTATTAGAACATATCTCTACCATACATATTAGTAAATCTGTACACACACATACATGCAAACACACACATCTTGAAAATTAGCATCCAATATTAGTAATTAATATGTTCTTTCCTGTGACATGAAAAAATATCAAAAACTTCATCAAAAGGTAATTGTCACTACATACAGTTAGAATCTAAAAACTAGTTCTATTATTAATCAGGTTTTGGGAATCAGATTAGAAAACCAAAAATGACTGACTCCTTCACTGACATAAATTTGAAGATGATGTCCATGACTTTTTTCTGTTCTTTATCTTTCATTTTTAGCTTCTTTCTACTATCTAACTGAAACCTGGAAAGAAAACAAAGGTTTATTTTGCCAGCAGAAACAAACAAATTAGGAACAACCCCAACAAAACACTAAATAAATAAGCAGATCCTGAACAAGCTACGTAGGTGATTTTCTTCTTTTCTCCTTGGGACTGTTTTCCATGCTAGGTTGCCTTGTCCCACTGCAGATGAGGGCTTTTGCTTTTCTTACTGTATCTTGTTTTATCGTCTTTGGCTATTGTCTCTTAGAGATGGCTCTCATCTGAAGATGATTCAAAAGGAGAGTGGAAGGTCTAGGGGAAAGGGGAGGAGCCAAGGGAGGGGCAGGGATGGAAGGAAAACTGTGGCCAGATGTATCATGTGAGAAGAATCTATTTTCAATATAAATAAAAATAAAATAAAATAAAATACATTTAGTAAATAATAAATCTCAAATGCTTTTTTTAAAAAAATTAGGACAAGTGCAACTGACAGAGTTATTATGAGACCTGATGTAATGACACCATGCAAGCCTTCCAGTAGATGTTAGCATTTAGTTCATTAATTATTTATAGCGTTACAGAAAATTATTTATATGTGTACTTTTTGCCTCTTATTTTACCTTTATTCAGAAATTTAACTACATGACACAATGAAAAATAAAAGAATATGTGAACAGGAACTCTGTCTTCTACAAATAGTCTTAGAATAGATTAAATAAAACGGTGCACTCAATTGCGATCCCATCAGTTAGAGAACGAAGTAAACAACATGTCCCATCCCTAACCAAGAATCTATCTTCAGTAGATATCTGCTTGAAAAGAAAATAATGAGGTTTATTCAGTGTAGTCTCACTGGGTACATAAACCACACATTAGGGTAAGTCCCATGCCCAGCAGTAAGCTGCCAGTACAGAATGAACTCGAAAGTAGTATTGTAGGATTATTGTCTTATATTGCTTTGTTTAAGCATTTTTGTTTTCTGTTTATGTTTTTTGGGTTTTGTTTGTTTGGTTTTTTATGTGTTCGTTTTTGTCTTACTTCCTTTTTGGTCATGTATTTGGTTTCTAGTTTTGTGATTTTTGTGGCTGCAAGTGTTTGTGTGTGTTCACATGCTCATGTTTTTCTTGTGCATTTTGTTTCTATTTTTATTTCTATTTTTGTTGTTCAAGTGTTTTAAAAATGGGGGCAGAAATGAAGTGAAATTGGATGTGTGTGGAGAAGGATCTGGGAAGAGTTGAGGGAAGAGGAGTCATGATCAGAATACATTGTATGAAAAAAACATTAATTTTGTGCGTGTGTGCATATGTCTTTGTGTGTGTGTGTGTGTGTGCGTGTGCGTGTGCACGCGCACGTTTATCTTTGTGTCTGTGTATGTGCGTTTGTGTTCCTTCACCATAGGACAGAATTTATAAGTGATTCGTAGGAACAAAGTGGGAAAAAAAGAGTTTGGTTGTGCTGTCTCTCAGTATTCAGTGAGTTCATCTGCAGACAACTTGTCTAGACATAGGAACCCCACACTAAGCTTATTAGTCAAGGAGAGTTTCAGTGAAAGTGTGCCTCACCATCTGCCATGTGGATAGAGATAGATGTGTAAGAAAAGTTTGATCAGCTTATAGTAGTATTTGAAGCAGGAACTAGAATCTCCTTAATTAGTCTCATGAACATTATTAACATGGCTGGGTCCAGACTCATTATCTGTACATAGGTAAGTTATTTACTTAGGAAAGTTTATTAAAATGATAATGATATAGGGAAGAGAACACAGCCTTCAAGGCAAAAGCATGTCTCTCAAGTATATTGCCACAGAAACCAAACCTTTCCAATAGTGATTGGCATATATGAAATCATGCATTCTTTTTCATAGTAACTGAGGTTTCTAAAGCAATCGTCATGTTAAGTGATGTTGCTAAAATAACCCTTATGTTTTATAACAGCTACAATAAAATGTGTAGTTGTAGTGATTAATGACATGACAAATATGACTATTTGATCCTATAAAATAAAATGTAGCAAATAAAAATAGTGACTGACATTGAAACACATTTGACTTGATGGGATTATGTCTTGATAATTTCAGGTTTCCTAATCACAAAATTTGTAGTTCAAGTCCCTGCCACTTCCCTTCTTGCCAGCCATGAAAATAAAGGGATACTCAACTATCAACAGAAATTAATGTTGCCAGCAATTCTTTCTATGCATATGAGGCACTGTTACCATTATTGCTGTAGTAATTGTAAATGTTGATAATTATCTTTATTCTAGAAATTATGAAACTTGTACCTCAAAAAGGTTAAACTATTTACATTGAGATAAACACACAGAAGAAAGGCCTTGTAGATAGTCAGAGCACTCTTCCATTTCTAGTCAATAAATCCACATACACGACAGCTTCACAAAAATTCAGCTTTCTGTTTTGAAAAATAGACATAGGAACATATTGACCATAAAGCTATTTTGAAGACCAAATGAGAGAAGCAATGGGAACCTGACTTAAATATTTATGCTGTGATGACACATAAGAATCTGGATTTCTCCAAAAAGTTGAGAATGTTAATTTTTTTCAGCCACAGTTGTAAACTATATTTTAAGGGAATCTGACCAGAATCACCAAATTTCTGGTACCCATAGAATTTTTTTAATCACAGTACTAGGAAATTCAGTGTCGAAGATTCAGTAGGATGAAAGAGGGCTAGGAGGCTGTTGGATATATCTTCTTCTCATTGTCTTAAGGAAAATTACTAAGTTCACAAAATGCTAAATGGGGAAAAAGAATGAAGGGGCGTTTTCTCTCATCTGGGTCTGACATATGCAGCAGGGTTGAAATTTTACACACCCCAGGCACATATGCCAAAACCTGAACTCACTGTTACATTCTGAATATCTTTGCAAGTTTTACCCTCCTGGTAGGTAGAAAACGAATGTAAGATTCTAAAATTTACCTTATTTAAGTCCCTTTGTTTCTGTTCTTCAAAACATTTCAAAAGAGGCTAAAGAAAATATGTAGTCTTATTCAAATCCAGAATCTTACTCTGTTATTTCTGCTTCACTTGTCCCTGCAAACATGGAGAAAACTCTGCCTTCTTTAGGCAACTTGTGGGCTTGCCTGTGGCTGGAGTGTGTCCTCTAAAGTGGCATGCATTATAGTATTATAAATGTTGGTGTCTTATAAGCTTTGTTCCCAATAAGGCCATAAAATAAATGACAGCACCTCAAAGGTGGGATTTAGCTTGGGGCAGTGTCTGTAGATGTGCATAATTCAAAGCTCCAGAGGCACTTGTTAGCTACCTTGAGAAGGGTGGATGTAAAAGAACAAAACTGATCCCTTATACTCCATGGCTTACTGGCTCATCAATGATTGATCTCTGCCTCTTTAGTGAGCTCTCATCTTTCTTATAGGATCCATAATGAGGTAAACACAGCCGTTGAACTGATCCCAGTATCTGATCTTACGTCTTCAAGACTGAACTGTATGATTTTCTTTCCTTATTTGTGGATATTTTATTATCATGACGGAATGTGACACATCTCTGGTTGACTTCTAGGTTTATTCTTGGTTCTTACTCATCTGGGGTGATAATGGCTGACTGATATTGGGAAACTAGCATTTAATCTAGGTCCATATTAGCATTTTCATTTTATTAAACTATGTACTGTGGAGAACCATGACGTTCCCATCTTTTCTCCACCCTGTTTCTGGTGTCTACATCCTCTGTTTGAGGTGGAACAAAACCTCATACTGAGGTCCTTCTTCCACAACTGTCTGTGTTGAACTGCCTAACCCAAGTCCTTGGTATAGAGACTGTCTCTGAAGGGAGTTCCACGGCAGTTCTCAGGCCCTCAGCACAGCTTTTTCCTTCTGTTCCTGGTAGTATATTGTAAATGCTATAAAAGTTTGGTGGATTTTATTACATTGGGACTCAGGACAGAAAAGCAGAGTAATTTCCCTGCTTATCTTTTCATCTGAGGATGCCATGGACAGAATCCACTAAAAGGTAAGTCCGTCCAATTCCTCAATTCCTGTTCTGTTCTTCAACATTGCTGAGTTACTGTTCTATGTAATCAGTGTCCTGCTGACTGCGCTACCTTTCCCAGCAGCTTGTAATCAACTTGACACAAAAGAACCATATTCCCAAAGTGGGCTGTCGCGAACCTACTTGGATAGTCTTTATTGTTTGACACTAAATAAAGACACTAAACAATGTCTCAACCCTGGCTTTACTTTCTATCTCCAGGTACTTTCCCTATTCAGATGTCAAGAATTTATATCTCCTAGTTAAGAAATTCTTCCAATCATATTTTTTTCTACCGAATTACCATCTATCCCCTTTTTTGTGGTGGTGGCTATCACGTTGAGGTAAATATTATTAGTTCATTTGTTAAATGCTATTTAAAAGTTTTTTCTTTCACAAAAAATTTCCTGCAAGAATGTAGAAAATGAGGTTTGGATAGATGGCTCGTCAGTTAAGAGCATTTCCTGTTCTTGCAGAGGACACAGAGTGAATTCCCAGCAACACATATGGAGGCTCACAGCCATCAAGAACTCTAGTTCATGGTAAATGACACCATCTTCTGAATTGCATAACCAATAGGAAAACATGTACTGTACATTTTCACACTCAGACAAAACACTCATACACATAAACATATAGATTAAATCTTTAAAAATGTAGAAAATGAAGATCCTTTATATATCGTCAGCCATTTCCCAAAACATTTAGCACACTCCTCCAAAGATATCATCTTCTTAAGGTTCAGTCTCCTAGATTCCATCTGAATTAATATCTATGACCTTGTTTATCCGTCAGAATCTTTTTTATAGTGACTGAAGAGAACACCACTTCAAATGAACCTGGGCTAATGTGCCTTCTTTTACCAACTATGGCAGGCAGGAAGTATTTTTTCTCTGGAAAAAATCATTATATACTCACTGTATTGCTGCCTCCTATAACAAAACAAGCAATATTATCACTATGTTGCCTAATTCTTCCTGTTCTGCTGACCTTCTTACAGCTGGACTACTCTGAAAACAATCGTTGCCTTTGTGGGTTATTAAGGTTTAGATACAAAATGACCCTTATAAGCTCGTGATTAGAACATTTGATATGCAGACATTTCTGGATGTTTTGGAAACTTGAGGAAGTGTAGCCTACCCAAAGAAAGAAAGTTACCTGGGTAAGCTCTTGACAGTATGTTACCATTATCTGTCTCACTTTCTGCATTGTGTCTGCAAAAAGTAAGAAAAATCTCTGCTTCAAGCCCATGCTGTCAAGCTGTTCTGCCCAGACTCATGAAGCCAAGCAAGCAGGGTCTGAGTGCTCAGAAACTGTGGACCAAAATAAATCCTCCCTGAGTTCAGATATTTCAGCCATATTCAGTGTCGTTGATAAGAAGAGAACGAATAACTGGTTCTGCTTTTTCTTTTTTCTTTTTCTTTCTTTCTTTTTTTTTTTTTTTTTTTTTTTTTTTTTTTTTTTTTTTTTTTTACTATCTATGTTTTATTTGTTTTTATTTCCAGCTTGGATGAGATAAATGTGATTTGGGACCCATGTTCTCTCTACTCTTATAAGACAAATGTCCTCATATCACATTAGCTATCAGTCATTTTCTTTGCTCTCTTAATATAACTGTGCAAACAGGATGTTATCTTTTACTCCTATTAGGTTAAAAAAAAAGAAAATTTACTTTGTATTTCTTCTAAATCTCAATCCTTTGGAATAACAAAAAATGTTATAACTTATTCTTATATTGATAATTAGCTTGATGTCTATAAAATGAGTGTTAGGTCAGGGACTAGGAAGAGACACTTTGGAGACATTCCACTGGGACTTACATTCCCAAACTACTGCTATGGGGCTGTGACTTTAGCAACACTGGCAATGCCTCTTAGACCCTTATCTCCAGATTGTCAATCCTATTTACCACTTGGCAGAAGTGAATTATGACTGTATAAGATGATGTATATAAAGAATCTGCTCTAGCATAAGGTCTCTATGGACAGAGGGATACATTATCTAATTGTTTGTCAAATACAATTTGCAGCAAGTAATTAAGATGGTGTTATCAGCATCACCATGTAAATCAATCACAACAAATTAAAATGATGAGATATTTTGGTCACAATCATGTCTGTGGATGGCCGCAAGCCAAGCTCTGGAAGCAAAGAATTAATTGCATATAAAGAAAAATCCATTTGTCCTGGGTCTATGAGGCTTTTTTTAATGTCTCATGAAACTTATCCCCTACTTAATAAGCAATGCTTTCCTACACATGTATTTGACCTAGTCTTCTGCGTATAACAGCAGTCCAAAAACTAGACTGTGTAAGAAATCTGAGTCTCTCTATTGAAGAAATTAATCAGAAGCATAAAAGTAAATCCAATTGTAAATACATTCCCAGTCAACTCAACAATAAATACGAATGCAGTCAGGTATAACTGATTCATTAATCTAAAAGAAAAATACTCTCACTTTTTTCCCCACTCCCTTTCTTCTCTATAGTTTTGATTCAATGTCAGCTATTTGGAATTTTATACAATGTTAATTTTTCCAGTATTTCCACAGTCAATAACCTCTCTATCACAGATTTGCCCTGAAGTGTATTAAAAGGCAGAATTTGCTAAAATGGGCAACAAATTGATTTTGTCTTCAGAGTGACACTTAAGAATCACTTTTGTCTCCCTGTTGTTTTCCATTGCCATTCCTAGTTGACTTCCTGTGTATTATGTATGTGTTCTCCCCTTTTTTTCCTCATGCTGTTTTCTGCTGTATTTATATTTACATGTAGCAGGTGGAAACAGAGCATATAATGGAATGAAAATGCAGGAATAAACAGTAATTTCCTGGCTCACTCTCTATGAAAGTTATTAAAATTGTGCTCTGTGCTATGCATTTCTCTTTCACAGGAACTTCACTACCTAGAAAAGGTACATTGACAGGTATATATAAAATGTACTGTAATGTGAGCACATGTAAAAACATATATCCTCACATATGTACCCAAGGCTACAAATAAACCATGATTCTTCATGCAAAGTTTCTCAACATTCATTCAGTTAAGAACTATTTTTTTTTTTGAGAATTGCTCTGGGAAGCACTGTGGTAAACAATGATGACCCTGTTAAAATAAATATGATTTCTCCTTTCTTGGGTACTATTATCTTCTCAAGATTGGCAGCTACCATTGCTGAAAATTCTGGCTATTTATTGCTTTTAGCTTTTTTATTCTAAAGCCTGGGCACAAGAATTATCCCTGTAACTCAGTTCTACTCAAACCCTCCCTTTGTCTGGTTAACAGAACAATAGTTTATTGAGCAAATAAAGCCATTTCATTCTCGTTTCCAGACATCAGAATTTACCAGCTCACCATGCTTCTCCTTGTATATGTGCCAGCATATTTTCTCTGTCTGTACTGACACAGGTAGGCTTTGCTTCTGGCCTGTGGAACATGAACAAATGAATCTCTCCATTGGGCTAAATTTTAATTTTTGTTTTAGTTTTAATTTCATCCTCCCTCTCTAATCTTATTTTAACCCATCTTCTCCTTCCATTATATTTGTGGTATATTCAGAACTTGATTATTTTATTTTTAAATGCCCTTAAAACAACCCTGTGAATTGTTCCATCTACATGAAAGTTATTATCATTTATCAGTAAATAATTATGTCTTCAAATGAATTAGAAAATACTTATCAAATGGGAAGAGATCCTAAGAAAAATTCTACACATTTATATGGTTCACAGACAAAAAAAGAAAAACCAAAATAATTAATCACCATTTTTATGCATATATTTTCTTAAACATATTTAGAAAGTAACCTCATAAGGTACAGAATGTTGTTGAAACGTTTCTCCCATATCAAAGGTAGGAATTTCAAATGAATATCTATCAAATAGTAAGGAGATTAAGTTTTCTTTGTGATCCAAGAAGCTTCCATGATGTTGATGATGGATACATCTTTGAGCTTTGTTCTCAAAGTTTAAATGACAATGTTGAAACATTGTTACTGTGTTTTTGCTGTTTTCTCATGACTCAGTCTTTTCTATGTAGGGTGTAGTTCATGGTGATGCTGACATCTGTAGGTTTTCACTAGAATTTTACTGTCGGCTCTGGAGAGCAGAAGGGTCTATAAGGGAAGTGACTCCATTGTCAGAGCAAAGCATACACATGGAAGAATACCAAGCTGGTGTTTTTGGTGTGCTTCTTAGGTTTGAGTTAATCTAAGACATGGTTCTTTCATGTCTTTTTCCTATGTTAGTTTCTTTTTACTGTTGTGATCATAAACTAACATGTAAATATTTCATAAAATTTCACATCACATAGTAACCAGGAATTCCTAGTGTATATGTTCCTTTTTCCACTGCTCTTCCAACTCCCTGAATTGTGTGATCTCTTGTTGGCGGAGCCCTGCCATTCAGCCTACGTGGTTACCTGTGTATTAACCAAACACAATTCAACTGACCAAAGCATCTTGGTAAAGATTCGCCTAATCCATATACCAAACATTGTGGTCTTTACGGGAGAGTTCTCCTTGGACTAATGTCACTCACAAACTGCAAGTTCAAATGGTCTCATAACATTTTAGTCAGTAGCTTAATAATGTTCATGTGCCAGTGTTAGTAGTGAATGAAAATCTTATGGCAGATGTGTAGTTTTTAAACAGGAAACATATGTAAAAATCTAAGATTGTAAAAAGATGCAAATTATTCTATCATTTATACCAACTATAAAATAAAAGATATGAAGATATTTTATATTAAGATTTTTATAAAAGCAAGTTAATAGCTACCATCAGTGGCTTCTGTTACAGTACTTGTTCTCCTAGCTAAAGGCTTAACAGGTCAAGTACAATGGCTGTTAGGTCCAGTCTGATATGACTGCTCAAATAAAGGAAATACTGTGGAAAAGAATTGAGAAATAATGAAGTATTTCCTAAAGTGAAGTGATAACATGATACTAACAGCAAGAAAAAGACTTTCCTATTTAGAGAAGTAGGTATCTGAAGAGCTGGATGAAATTCTAGAGGATGATGATTCCTTTCATTTTGTCATAGCATTGCTATAGGAAGGGAAAGTGAAAAAGAAAAAAAGGCTGAAGAGCTAATAGTAACTAACACATTATAGAGTAAAGATGAGGAAGTCCAAAGACATCATTATGGGCCAAGAACACTTAAAGGAACCCCCAGTATTACAGTTATTTTGTAATAGCCTGTTATGATTTTCAGTTATTTACCATGTTCATCTTATTAGTGATTAGTTTTAAAAATCTGTTACATCAAACTACATTTAAGCAGAATAGATGATAGATACATAGATAGATAGATAGATAGATAGATAGATAGATAGATAGATAGATAGAGATAGCCAGTTCATAGCACCAATAGTAAAAAGGTAAAATAAATCATAATTTTATTGCATATCAACCTTTAGTGACTTGTCATTCTAACAATGTTATGACCCTTGCAAGTCACATATGTGTAGCTTGTGTTCCTTAGCATTTTTTTCCTCAGGCCATAGAAAGGGAGAGTAAGAGCAGGGCTGTGATTAAAAATATACTGTGCCTGCTATTAGAAAATGCCTCTGCTTCATTTTTTTTAAGCCTACAACACATGGTATTCCCAGGCAGTCTCCCATCCAAGTACTAACCAGGCCCGACCCTGCTTAGCTTCTGAAATCAGACGAGATAGGGCGCATTCAGTGTGGTATGGCCATAGACCTGCTTCATGTCTTAAATCATAGAAATATACTTGCTTGCAGTTCTTGAGGCGAGACTTGGTAGACAGAAGCACTAGCTTTTCCACTGGGATGGCAGGTACCCATCTTATCTTTATTTGGCTTAGTCTGTCTGTATATGTTGAGCCCTGGTATCCCTGCCTCTTTTTATAAGTACACTTACCATGCTAGATAAAATTTCCATCATAACATCCTCATTTTATAACAACTGTCTTCTTAAAAAAGCTTTAATTTTTATTGGAAACAGTCACATTTGGGAGTCTAGGGCTTCAACAGTGAACACAATTTATTCTATAAATTACAGATGCCATGTTGATGTGAACTTGAAGTCCAGACTGCTTACTGAGTTCTGCTTTACTCTCAAAGAATTTTATCCACAGTGGCTTGAAAAACTATCAGAAATGACATTCTTAAGTCATTCTGTATCTTTGATTTTAGAAATAAGTATTCATGGAAACATGCGTCTTGTTTTAATGAATGGTAATTTATTGTATTTATGAAGAATAAAGTAATGCATTTGGGGTTGATTTTTAGTATTCTCAATATCAACAATTGCACCATTTAAGTAAAATCTCCTAAGGGACAACAGTCATTCACAAATATGCAAAAGTTAGTGACATGAAAATGGTCAAAAGGTTTGAGACATTGACTTAGAAACTTATATTGGATATACATGATTAGAGGTTGTGATATCCTCAAAGTTTTTCATCAAAATTGATATGAAAGCTGGAGGAAGAGCTTCATTTAAATACAGAAGAAAAAACTACCAATGAGAATAATAAGGAAGAACTGAATGTTTGTGTGCAATATACTGAATCCCCTGTTCACAGATATAAATAAATGTGCATGGCTTCTGCCATCTGGTTTATACATGCAAGGAAAGAAGCTAACTTTCAATATATATATGGAGGCTGAAAGAAGGAGAAAAGCAAGTTGAATTCATGCTTTAGTGACACAGCAGTTCAGTGTCAACCACGGCAACTTAGGGAGAGCTAGTTTAAAAGAAAAACTTAAAGGCTAGGGATATAGTACAGTAGTATAGTGCTTGCTTGGCATAGCCTAGGTTCAACCCCCAATATCAAGGAAAAAAAGGAAGGAAGGTAAGAAGGAAAGGAGGGAGGAGAGGTGGAGAAGGACGGAAGGCAGCTGAAAAGAAGGGAGGAAGGCAAGAACAATGATTAATGCTGTTGCAAATGAAACAATAATTTTTTAACCATGGTGCAGGCTGAGTTCTCATGATCAGCTCTGTGTGTTTGTGGGGTGGTTTGAGGAGGTAGACCTAAAGGTCAATTTAGAGAGACTATTGACATCTGTTAACATTCCATACTTCACAAACAGTGCAGATAACAGGAAAGTAGTCTTGGTTATTCATAATTGGTACGAATTTTAGGGTCAGCAGCAAATGACTCAAAGAACCCTGTAGCTTTCTGTTCTCCACAGACTCGGACACTTCTTTTCCCAACAGACAAGATGGAAAGATATTTTTTCTCTTGGATACTTTAAAAGGTGCAATTATGTCTACCCATGGCCAAAACAGGACACGATAGTTTCTGACATTGCTTTTAAGGTTTATTTCAACCAACTAGCACCTTTCTATAGAATATTTTCTTCTGATCCATTAGATTGGATTCTCTGCAGTAACTCTCTCTTTGAGAGAGAGAGAGAGGGAGAGAGAGAGAACATGTTCAGTATGACAGATCTTCAAATATTTAAAGACTGCCTTTATATGTCATTGAATAGTTTGTTCCTCAATGTAAATATCACTAAGTTTTTCAAGCAATTCTCAGATTATAAGGATTTTCATTACCTCAATTCTCCTGGCAGTTCTTCTCAAGGATATATCCCAGAATAGTAATATCTTTATGAAGTTTGTTTCTGGATGACTTACTATGTTTTCAGGTGTGTTTGCTAGAGTATATGTACATTGGGATGTTTGTTCTTGACACAGATATGAGATTGCTTTTTTAAAACCTAAGAAAACATCAATGAGTACATGTTTGCCTAGAAAGTGTTCATTTTTAAAGAAAATGGTTAATGTAAGAATACCTTTTATGTTGCCTTCCTAATTAACTGTCCTTATAGCCACCTGAGCTCTGAACAAAATGGCTGATCCTTTGTCAGCAGGGCTTCTATTTCACCTTCTCTGGGGAGTTCAATGCCTCTCTCCACACACACACCTCTACCTGGGGAATGTTCTCTAACCTTACTTAGATTTCAGGTTCATCTTTCTTTTTCGTGATAATAAACTTATCAGCAAGCAGTTGAAATTCTTAGAATGCCTCCTCATGCTAATGAGGCATCTCAGGAACTTTTTCTTTAGCCCACAACCTTTGCCCACACTGGATAATCCTACCTCCTAATGTCAAAGCTATATTACCATTGATTCACATTGAGTAAAGTTTATCTGTCTCCCTGAAGTTGGTCTCAGTATGTATTTATTATCTCTCATACTCATGGGGACCTGGAAACCTTGTTTCTTTACATACTTCCTCTCCTTAGGCCGTTGGTGAATGACATTAGGCAGAAGAGGGACCCACACTTTTATATCTATGTATACATACGTTTCTCTCTGTACCTCCAATATTAGTGAATACGCCACCTTCCAACATATGTACAGGCAAAACACCAATGCACCTAAAATAAAAATAAATCTTAAAAAGAAATTAACATAAAAAGAACATGTGAGAATTATCTATAATCCCTTAAAAAAAAAAAAACTCTCCACTTGGTTGCTATTGAATAGCTTCATTTTTAATGAAGGGAACATGTACCTTCATTACCTTAGCTTGGACGCTATTGATTCACCACTGGAGAATTCTTATTCTAGTCTCAAGTCTATACCTTTTCAGTCTTTCTACCTCACCATTCTCAAAACTGTGATGCTAAGCGCAAATGGATCCATGTCACAGGACTTCTTCAAAAAGGGTGATTGTTCTTGGACATGTCCAAACACTCTGACTTTCTAGGTCCTGCTGGTTGACCCATGCTTATTTTGTGCCTCTAGGAGGTGATTAGGGGACAGTAAGAGAATTTAGCACTCTATACTTTCTGGAGAATTCTTCAAAGGTACCTGTTTTTTCCCTTCTCTCAGATTTTACCATGCTCCCAGAACTGGTACCACTGTGTGGGGCATGACTGGATAAAACCCAAACCTTAAGAGTGTTCTCAAGCATGATCTTTTTCTCTAAAGTATAAGTTTCCTGTATTCAGGTTCTGTAGCACATTATCTGGTCATTTGAGAGGAGGAAAGCAAGAAACTCAATGGACACCAATCTACTACTGATCCCTAAACACATATCTCAGTGTATCTCAGCCATCTTATCTTAGGAGTGTCTATATAATAGTAAGCACTTTTTCTGGTGTGTATTAAATTTATAAAGAAAAAAGTATATATTAAAAGATATAAAGATATTTCATTTCAAACTATTAAATTTTATTATTTACCAATAGTAGAATAATGATATTTTAAAGCCTTTAAAGATAAGTTTGGTAAAACCAAGTGGACACATCTTAATCCCAACACTTGGGAAGCAGGGGCAGGTGGATCTCTGTGTTCAGGGACTGCATGGTAAATTACAGAACAGACAAGGAAGGCTATACAGAGAAACTCTTGACTTGAAAAGAAAAAAAAAACAACAGAAGGATGTTTTACTTAAAAATATTCAAAGAATGCATTAAATGCTAATATTTACATGCACATAGTATTAAATATTATTATAATTCTTACAAGAAGATAGAATATTAAAATAAATAAAATCAGGAGAAATGGCAAGGGGCTTAAGGGACTTTTATTGTTTTTCTGTATAAAATATATTTGTTTCATATGTTCTCAAATAACTTTTTAACTATAAGGACTTGATTTGTCTCATTGTTTCAGAGAATGCAGACTATCATGGCAGAGAATGCCATGGCAAAGAGTCTCAGTCCAGGGAGTTAGTTTTTACTACTTTTCACATCTTAGGGGACTATGAAGATAGGAAAAAAAGAGGACCAGAAACATGGCTTGACTGTAACACTCCGAGGCCTGACAATATTGACATGCTTCTACTACCCAGGTCCTATAAACTCCTGAAACAGTGCCATAAGTTTGTTGCCAAGTCACTAAACATCCAATCCTATAATGGAACACTATTCTGAAACTATGACATCCAGGAACCAGGTCTATCAAAGAATAGGGAAAAGTTTTGTTTTGTATGAATTTTTCTTGAGAATTTCATACATAAACACCATTTCTGCCAAACTTCCCTCCTTCCAATTCTTCCTACATTCACTCACTTCCTATCAAATCTATGACTTCTTATTTAATTATTGTTTGCTTCATGAATACATGACTGATCATGTATGTTTGTGTGTACGTACAAACACACACATATAGATATGAAACCTACTGATCCCATTTAGTGTTTCCCACATGTACATGTGTATAGGGCTGACCACTTGGAAGTAGAAAGTCTATCAGGAACCTCATCCATGCATAAAACTAATTCCCCATCTCAGCAGCCATTGACTTCCTGAACTACCTCAGTTAGAACTGAGGAATTATGAAATACCCACCAATGACCTCAACATGTCAATTGATGTTGACACTATTATATAAGCCTTATTTAGGTAGGTACATCATTGAGACTTCATTGGTACAGCTTCCTGACTTATATAGAAGACACTTTCCACCAGCAGGTAAACAGATCCTCTGGCTCTCACACTCTTTCCGTCTGCCTCCTGCAATGTTCCTCAAGCCGTGTATGTGTGTGTGTGTGTGTGTGTGTGTGTGTGTGTGTGTGTGTGTGTGTGTGTGTGTGTGTGTGTGTGTGTGTGTGCGTGTGTGTGTGTGCGTGCGTGGGTGTGGGTGTGGGTTTCTGTGTGTAATTAGTTGTATAATTTTTGTTTGATATCCTCTCCCAGTCACTTATTCTCTGCATTCTACCAGTTGTGGATTTCTCTAATTGTTTCTGTCTGCTGAAATTAGAAGCTTCTTTATAAGGGAGTAAGTATTTAGAATACAGTTAGAAGGTATATGAGTTTACAAAAATGATAATAATAGGTGCCCCTCTATGATCTGTGTCTCCTGCAGACCTATGTGTAAAAACAGAAAGAAAGATGGTATCATGAGATTTTTAGGTAGATGGTCAGAAATGGAAAACATTATACCGAATGAGGCAACCAGACCCAGAAACATAAATGCTACATACTCTCTCTCATTTGTGGATCCTAGCTCAGACTATTGGGATTTGACTGTGTCATGTGAAGTCACCGCAGAAGCTAAGAAGTAGAAAAGGATCATGAAAGGATGGGGTGGAGGAGCTCTCATGCATGGTAGGGGAATGAGAGGAGTTTTGAGCAAAAGGTTTAGTTTGTTTAAATTTATATGTATGTTTGGATGTTTGGTGAATGTATGTGCTTATGTTATCAGTAAAGAACATAGGATCACCTGAAGCTAAGTTAACATGGCTGTGAGCCACCCAATATGGTTGCTAGGAAGGGAATCTGATTGTTTGGTTGAACAGGAAGAAATCTGAACTGCTGAGCCAGATCCTCAGCCTTGAGTTTTTACTTATTATATGTTTTTACTTTTGTTCTTCTTAATAGTAAATAAATAAAAACAGATATGTACATGTTTGGAATTTCTATCGCTTTCTGTGCTAATCCAGAAGAACTCTATAAATGTCTGGATGTGCTAGAGAATACAGTTTGTGGCCCCAATTTGTGATTCTTCAGTTTCCTAAATATAGTGATACATGGGTCTGAGAATGGTATATGCTTCCAGGAAATTTGACTTCTTCCTTATTTCTATTTCTTTCCTTCCCCATCACTTCAAGTTTTCTCCCCTGTGAACATTTCTTAAGTTCAACTGCAATGAGAAACAATGGGGAATGACATCAATAGAACAAATGGCTAAGTGATTCCTATTCTGGTAGGAGTTTATTGTTTGTTTGCCTTTGGACAGTGGCCTCTTGTGGGGACACAAGTGAGAGAGACCTTCATAGCTCATGAGTCCCAATGTGATGCTTTGACCTAATTAGTTTATTTTCACCACTGTGTAAAAAGATCCTAGAGGGAAAAAATAGACCTTTCCAGGTGTGAGCTATTACCCTGAAATAGCTTTTCCCACCTGCACTTGTCTGTGATCATAGTCCATTAGTAGAAGTCAGAGGACACCCTGTCTTCTATCTAGACTCTTGGGACTCACAGACTTCAAAAATAAAATAAAATAAAAAAAGAATATAACCATTGTGATATATTTGCATGGTTGGAAAATACTCTCATTTTATCTTTAGAGAAGAGCATATTAATAATTTTTCTTGCAAGGTTTAAATTAGCCTGTGGAATAGCAGAAATACACTTTTTTTCTTAATGACCTTCCAATCACTCCCTTCAACATTGTTTTTAAAAGCTGGCAAGTTCTTGATATTTACAAGTAACCAGGTACAGAGTTTTAAACCACTAATTTTGCATAACCAAGTATAAAAAGTAAACTAAAATGATGGTTCAAGCAAATAATTAACTCTATTACAAAATTAAGTGTGTATTAACACACTTTAGGACCCATAAACACTTAGACTTAACACAGAAATAATGAGAAACAAAGAAAACTGAATCTGATCTAAGCCCCTTAACTGCACCACAGTTTCTTCTGAAATAAATAGGTGTTTACAATCAGCCTCAGTGATGCCTGGCCTCCTTGCTATTTACTACTCGCAGTTGTAATGAGCTAACTTTTTTTGGACTATTTAGGCAATGGATGGATGTGTTTTCCCAAATGAAAATTATGACTTGGAATGTATAATCTGTGGTCATTTGATACCTCATCAGATCAGGTGGAACTACTAGGAGATGACTTAAGATGAAAAGATGAGTATTAAGATGCTGAACATCATAACAGTATAAGTAAAGTTCAGGAATTGCAGTGCTGGAAAACAAACTGAGGGCATGTACTAATAGTAACAAAGGCAAGACTAGAAAGCTCTGGTTTTGCTCTTTAGAATGCTCTATAGTTAGTTAGAATTAACTATAGTTACTATCACAAGTCCCAAGAATGAAATCTGTCCTTGTCAAGCTAAAGTAGAAGACAAATAGAGAGCTGCTATAGAATGGAGTACACAGGTACTTTCATAGCAGAATGTGACACAGGCTAAGAAATTAAGAATAAACTATAAGAAATAATAAATGTTGTTAAATATATCATGTCAGTTTAAATACCATACAAGAAGTAGTAACTAATTAGATGTCTTAATTATAGTTTTCATTGCTGTGAAGAGCCATCATGACAAAAACTACTCTTTTAAAGAACAGCATTTAACTGGGGCTGGCTTACAATTTCAGAGCTTTAGTCCATTATCAACATGGCAAAAAGCACAGCAGCTTAGAGGCCAACGTGGTTCTGGAGATAGAGCTGAGAGTTCTACCTCTTGATCATCAGACAGCAGAAGGAGACTCTGATTCCACACTGGGCAGAGTTTGAGCATACGAAACCTCCAAGCCTGCCCCCACAGTGACACATTTCCTTCAACAAGACCACACCTACTCCAACAAGGTTGTTCCTCTCATAGTGCCATTCCCTGTGGACCAAGCATTCAAACACGTGAGTTTATAGGGGCCAAACCTATTCAAGCCACCAAAATAAGTATTTATAGAAACTCAAGAATTAGAATATAATATTCTTTATATCTAAAAAAGGAAAACCTATTGTTTTATACATCATTTATAATAGACAGAAACAGAGAGAGAATCTCAGTGCATAAATTCAGGTTTCTAGTATCTAATCACAACAACTTCCTCCATTGTTTTATCTTCTGGAACATAATATATATTCTAGGTCTTGGTTCCATCAAGTGGCAGAATCTCAGTTCCAACCATCACTGGCTGAATGTCCTTCAGAATGTTGTATCTATTGAATGCCAGGTGAGGGGCCATCTGGCCTTCAGCAAATATTAGCTATCCCCGCTGACACCCACTGGGACTTCCATGCTCCAGTTTGGTCTGTGGTCACTGGTCCTTGCAGATGCCACTACAACCCTTTGTCCTCATCCCAAGGACACATTAAGACCATTGGCTGTCTGTGTATTTTTTTTTCTGGCGACTATTTGCTTCGCTATACAGTTCCAGGCTATGGAAACACTATGATCTCTTCTCAGCCCTCGTGCCTAGTCAGACTTTCCTTACAAGCAGAAATTAACCTCAGGTTTTTCCTCTCTGTTTTAATATGTGAACTTGTCTGTGGGAATCATTCTCTTTCTCAATGATGTGAGATGTGACAAATACCTAAAACTCTCTCTTCTCCTTTATTGATTCTAGGTTATGGAATTTTGTCTTGGAGTAGAGGCACAAAGAATAAAAAATGACTTCCTAGCATGTGTTGTATCTTCTCAATATTTTAGAACTATGAGACTTTAAGTGTAATTTTAAAAATTCATATTTTATTTGAATTCTAATGTGAAAGTACTGTCTTGAAGCAGTGAGCATTGGACATGCTAACTCTGTCTAAGTAAAGGAATGGTGAAAAGTAGAGGAATCAAGTAAAGAGTTGATACTTCTAATTTAAAATACAATAATACACTGGAAATAGTTTTCAAGTAATCATATTTAATTTTACATTGTATATCCATGGGTGATGTTGAAAGTTACCATGACATTCCATCCTCTTTGTATTGAATACTAAATAACGCAGCAACAAATGCTCTTTGATTTATAGGTGTCGTTTCTTCCTTGTAGTAAGCATGACAAACAACTAATAACATCATATTTGAATGTAAAACTGCTTGGACAAATTCTGAATGATTAAACAAACATGATGGGGCTTTATCCATTGATGAGTTTTCTGGGACCTCTGGGAATGCAGGATGCTGAGATAATGCTTCCTGAAAGGACACTTTAGCAACTAGAATCTTAAAAGACAGATTTGGGATTACGCTGCAGTATGTGGGTATTCAGCTCTTGGATTACGCTGCAGTGTGTGGGTATTCAGCTCTT
>NW_022196903.1:16772385-16789359 GCF_008632895.1 Mastomys coucha
GCTGCAGTGTGTGGGTATTCAGCTCTTGGATTACACTGCAGTATGTGGGTATTCAGCTCTTGGATTACACTGCAGTATGTGGATATTCAGCCCTTGGATTACGCTGCAGTATGTGGGTATACTGCTCTTGGCTGTACTTTAATCATGGAACTTAAGACAAATGCTTGAGAACCCAGGTGAGCAGAGTAACACTTGCTATTATTAAAAACTACAGAAATTATAGAAGAGTTACCTACCTGCAAACATGCATGTCCATATACAGTCTCATCATTTCCACAAAGACGTTTTTGATGTGGGATGGCAAGTATTTAATCCCTGAAGTCTTACATCATAAATAATAGGAGTCACTGAGAAGAAATTAATCCTGATATTATTAGGAGTTGGCCATAGTGATGCAGTAATTTACTGAAGCTCTCCTGGAATACCTTGTGCTCATTGGTAATATTCTTCGGACATCCAATTTTCAGTTATAGATTCACTTTATTATACCTTAAATCTACTTATTTCATATAGGCCAGTTTTGATCATATTTCCAAAACATAAAGGTAACTGTAGAAGAGTAATACTAGAGGTGTAGGTACGTAGGGAGATAAATAGATGGATGGATGTGTAAATGGCTATAGATAAAGTATTTATACTTTCTGGAATGAAACTGATAGATACTAAATCTAATTTTTTTATTCATAAAAATTAGATTGCTTTGTGGTCTTAATAGTAATAAAAACATGTGACATGCATAACTAGAATCCTTGTATGTTAATTAAATCTAAAGTGGCATAAAATAATAAAGTTGTACATTAAAATGTGTATTGTAAGAGGGAAAGGAAGTTGTGTGCCGAATCACAGCCTTCTCTGTCTTGAAAATTCTGGTATTAAAATGCAGATCTAACTGCGCTCATCTCCTGATCCACTACTTGTTATTAATTTTCAATTTACCTTCATACAGTTAGAAAAGTATGAGTAATTTTACAGTTTTAAATCACATTTTTTTAACATTGATGAGTTACTCAATTCATGAGAACATGTCAACTCTATTTGCCATGTCAGAAACATCTTATAGGAACCAGAGTACTGCTCAGCGAATAAACAAAACAAAACAAAAAACCCAAAAACTTGTTTTAGAATGATCAACAGTGTAACAGCTAGACCCCATTCGTCTGCATATTCATATGAACACCTTTATTAATGAAATAATCTTATTGTGAGAGAGATTTAACTTTAAATTATGCATTATGATAGGTTTGAATGTTTTAAATATGTATTACTGGCATATGCTTAAGAAAATGTTGCCTACCTGTGGATCCTGTTCCTCTAACTGGACTGCCTTGTCCTGCCTAAGTGAGAGAGGATGTGCCAAGTCCTTCCGAACTTAATGTGCTAGGGTAGGTTGGTACCCAAGGGGGCTTCCCCACTTCTCAGAGGAGAAGGGGAGGGGGATAATGGGAGAGGCCATGTGACAGGAGGACTGGGAGGAGAGAGGGGCTGTGGTTGGCATGTAAAATGAATAAATAAGTAAATTCAAAAAAAAGAAAATATCATATAAAAAATGAAAAGAAAATAAGAAAATTTTGTATATAGCATCTAGATATTGTTAAAAAATGTTTATTTTAACTAGGATTGAAGTTGCTTATGAGTAAAAAATATCCACACCTTGTATTCTGTTTAGAAATATTTAAACAAATGGTGATGTGGGGAGAAATAATAATTTCAAGACAAAATATTGTAGTTCTGGAAAAGTATGTACATTTTCAGAAAGACAGAGACACACATGGATCTCACTTTTTCAGCACCAATTTATTCAGTTTCCTCAGTTTCTAAATTCCACATGCTGACTGTGTTGGTAATGGCACTAAATTGTATGACAAAGTAGACTGAGCAGATACTGCTTTCCCAAGCCTCTATCTAGGACTAAGTGTGGATAGCATATTCACTAAAATAACTCTCTAGAATGTACACCATAAATATGACTTTGACCATCCATCTCTCTGATGTCTATTATACTGTCACCAAGTAGAGGACTCACAGACTCTGGGTTCAGGCTTCTATGTGCTAACCTATGTTGTTGCTACATGTTCTTACTTGTGGTCTCATGAAAATAGATTTTCTGCTAGAACACAGACTTTTCTCTTTCCTATTTACTGGACTGTACTAAAATCAGAAGCAAGAAGGCAATGGATAGCATTTACAACTCAAATGTGACAGTCATGAGTTCAAGACTAAAACTTGTCAGTATCCTAGAGATACATCAAGCTGCAGCAAGGAAAGCATTCCAGTGTCTGCCTTGTTGAACTAACCAGTTTTAATTGCATCTCAGTTCTAAGATAGGATGAATTATGTCCCTGATACTGTAAAATCATTTTAATCAGGACTTATAAAAAATAATATAGAAAATTAATTTAGCTGGCTTTCTGACTTTCATAAAGTAATTATTTAAAGAATTATTAAAAACAAGTATTATATTCTTGTTTCATGAATGGAAATAAGAGGACTCCAATATAATTTGTTTTCTAGATGATACTGTTATCAGAATTGAAAAACTTATCTAGAGTTTTCTTATGAAAGGAAATGAAATGTTATAAAATGTAAGAATTGATTGTAATTTTTGTTTAGAGGAAATTGTTTTCTTTAACTCTATTTGTTATTTAATTTAATTTTTTCTTCAGAAAGTGAATGAGACCATGAAAGGAACAACGAGATACTAGCAAAACCTTTTTTAAGAGAGAGTACTGGGGGTTATCATGAACTAACAATGCTTTATATGTCAATCAGTCTTACCTAGTCCCTTGAGAGAACCATCTACATAACTCCTTGCATCAACCACCTGACCCTTTGTCATACCTAACTGTGTTTACTATGCTCCTTTCTAAAATGAGGCATAGCTGTTTATGAATGCCAAACTATCTTACGACCCTGACTTTGCATCTTTCCAGACATTCATTAATTTAATCTCTGGTTATTCTCTCAATATAACAAAGTCTACTTTTAACAAGCATGTTACCAGAAAATTTTTGGTGACTTTTAACATTTAATTTAAGCTTTTAATGTTTTGTTTCTGTAGTAATCCTTCAGTTGACTCTTGATCAGTAAGTAGTCCATCTTCTTTTGGCTGTTATAATCTTCTAGCATCTACACCAACTATGACAGTAATGTAGAACAATGGGAAGACATCGTACATTTCATTATAGTTGCCAATTATCTGATGAAAAGGTAAATCACACCAATTTAGTTGGTTCAGAAAGGCTAAGATACTTCAAGAGACTATGGGTAATTTCATATGAATGTTAAAAATGAGCAAAGCTGTGGTGATGCACGCCTTTAATCCCAGCACTTGGGAGGCAGAGGCAGGTGGATTTCTGAGTTTGAGGCCAGCCTGGTCTACAAAGTGAGTTCCAGGACAGCCAGGACTATACAGAAAAACCCTGTCTCAAAAAAACAAAAACAAAAACAAAACAAAACAAAAAAAATGAGCAAAGCTCTAAGAAGCAGAAATATGTTAATCAACTCTGATGCTTTCCTATACTCACGAAATTGTGTAACTTATTTTTACTTCTCTTTTACACAAATTCAGTCATAGATTTGATCAATCATGTTAGGAAAATATGCCTACAATTAG
Source organism: Mastomys coucha (assembly GCF_008632895.1). Lineage (NCBI taxonomy): Eukaryota > Metazoa > Chordata > Mammalia > Rodentia > Muridae > Mastomys > Mastomys coucha. The sequence continues at coordinate 16,775,999 of NW_022196903.1, forward strand.
TTTGAAAAATTAAATTACAATGGAATTTAGGCAATAACTAACCATGTCACTGAGAGTAAAACACAATTTTTGTTTGTTTTTTGTTCTTTTGTTTTTGTTTCAAGGCATTTATTGTAGAAAGGCAGAGAAGGGGAGAAGTGTAGAGAAGTGGAGACCAGCCATGACCACATGGAGAGAGGAGAGGAGTGAATGGGGATGGGGGATCAAGAGGGTAAGGGAGCAAGGGCTAAGACACAATTCTTAAAAAAAAATTTCTTGACTAAAATAATATTGCAGACACATCTTATTTTCTTATTTCTTGTAACAATAGTTTAGTTCAGTTCCATTTCTTTTCTTTTCCAGGAAAAAGTTCTTTGATTTGAAGTTTATTTTATCAAAGACATGGATTACTTTAATATTGTGAATGAATTATAGGCTAGATTTTTCATTTTTCATTATATAAGTAATGAATATAACCCTTACATCAGTCTGTAAATGACACATGCTTTATAAAACAAATATGCATTTAATAGGCATCCTATGGAAAATAAAATTGAAGAAAAATCCTATTTTATTGAGTAGGTAATTTACTTGCAGCACAATTTTCCATATATATATATTTCAGCAATATCTAACTACTGAGGGAATTCATGAAATGGACAGATATGGAAACAAAGGTTTCAAATGATCTTGTTATGATGGGTAAGTGTATCAGAAAATGAAACATGTGCTCAAAGTCACATCAATGTGTGCTTGTGTGTGTGTGTGTGTGTGTGTGTGTGTGTCACATGGATGAAAAATGTATTTATTTCCTATCACTTTGCATTTTATTTTAGTGACTTACCTGTTGTTCTAAGTCTATGGATATTACCCCATGTTTTCAACCAGATAGTGTCTGAGAAAGATCTCACTAATCTTAATCCATTTCCTCTCCTTCCTGTTTTAGTTAAAAGACTGACTTCTTCCAGCGAGGCCAGAACTAAGAATATAGGTAAGGTCTTGGTAACAGTACCTCAGACACTGATCTATTTGTCTTTCCTATTCAGAGAAGACTGCATCACCAAAAAGTCCTTCCCAGAAACTAGAGAAATCAAACTTTCCAGCATGATGTGAGCACTAATACATTACACTATAATTCCTGGGTTAGCTTTAATTAGTCAATGGGTCCAGTGCACTCAGTGTATATGTTTTGTGTGCCCAATATAGTGACTGTCAAGAATATTTAATATCAATGCCTGTAGGGCTGTGTGGTCTGTCTGTTTTTCTGCAATCTTTATTTTAGATTTCTGCATCTGACTTTGAAACTCATTTCATTATTCATCAAGGCAAATAATGAATGGATATTTGAAATAATTCCATGAGTTTGAAAATGTCATGCAAAAACAAGTGGGAACAGAAAAGTCAACAGTGAAAAAAATAGCAAATTCTCTTGGAGGTAACATGTAATTAACCTATTGAACATGATGATTTACATAGTTGGAGAGCAATTGATTGCTGAGTATATTTAATGCAAGGCTCCTAAAATGATTTTTATAAATACCTGTCTGAGAAGTCACCCAAAAATACAGGATAGCTTGTGATTGCATTTAACCAGCACTGGGTGCCTAGGCCATTAATACCATTTGAATCAAGACAGCAGGTAGTGTTGGCCTGTGTGCTAATTATTTCTGGACCTCGTTTTAATTAAAACATAGGATGCAACATCAAAACTTTAGTTGCTAGTTTCTAGTCCAATCTAAATTTAAGGAAGTTTAAGATGGATTTGCCATCATCAATGAATTTCTTTGCTCTTTTACCCTTGAATTAGTATTCAAGAGTAAATACCCAGATGTATGCTGCATGTGTCTGTGTGTCACATGTGTGTGCACTTGCAGATGCATGCAGTGTGCTATGTTATCCCTTGCAAGGTCTTCTGGGATATCTGCTGTGAATCTCAAGGAACTGCATGCAGAGTTTCAGTGGTGCCAGGTTTGATGGACAACCTGGACTCTAGAGTCTGAGAGCAGTGGCTCCCTTTTTCCATTTTTTGGCTGGTTGAGTGCTTTTGAAATTGGCTTTCTGGAGCTGGTTTTCTGTGCTGTTCCATGTGGCGCTCTTACTGTGGCAGACTGAAGAAGAAGCAGAAGAAGATCTTCTATTTGAAAGGCTCGACAGAGATTCCCTTTCATTCTCGGATTTCAAAACCTCAGGAAATTCTTTCAATTTGTATGAGTTAACGAACACTACAGATAGAATTAAAAATAAAGATGGCAGTCATCATGCAATAGTCTGGAATGTGAGTCAGACCTTGGAAGAAACAGGTTTACTCAGTGGAGAAGGTGATGGTTCCATTCTTTACATCCTCCTCCTTCTGACTGGATGTAGATGCCCATAGCCCTCATCTTCCCTATTGCCCATGTTCTCTCATCTTTGCTACCCTTCAGCAAATGACAAAATTCATTGTAGATTGTACCTTCCCTCCTCAATGCTTACAGAGACTGATCACCTTTTTCAGTTCTAAACCTTTCAAAGGCTCTCAGGGTTGGCGATTGAGATATAGTCATTACCTGATATTTGATGTCCATTGAGAATTAATGTCTACTTCTCCAAAGTTTTTATTGCTTCTTTTTGTAGGTCTTCTCTTTCATATTTTTCTCAACTGCAGATCATTTGGCATTTGAGAATGGCCATATTTTGTTGTGTGGCTCTGATTAAGAAATTATTAGTCAGCCTGGCTTTAGTGAAACTAATGCTAACGGCACCCTTCAGTCATTGTGACAACCAGAAATCTCCCATGTGACTTCAACCTCCAGTAAAAGTGATTTACTTCCTCTCGAGAACTGGCCTTGAATCTTATTTGCCTCCTGGCCTTTGTTGCTCATTCTGTGACTTGCTTAGCCTGAAATATATCATTCTTATGGTTTTCCATGGGGCTTTAGTGAATTTACCTTGATGTCTAGTTCAAAGAGTTTTTACCTTCTGGCCCAACTCCAAAAGGAAATTAAAAAGCTATCTCAGTACCTAACACACATACATGTTAACATGTCATGTGTGATATGTTCATTTTCTCTACTTAACAAGTTTATTTGGGATTTTATTGACCCTGGTGAGTTGTATTGGAACAACTCACTTCAACATCTCTGACATTTTCCCACCACAGGAAAATGAGAAGTCAAATCTCAGTCTTCTAAGTTTATTAGACTTTGAGCTGGTCACTAATGTTTACCTTGTTGCCAAATTTATATTCCTAAAGACAATATATAGATCTAGTTACTGCTTAGACTTGGAGTTTTCCTTTTGCTTGTTTTTGCTGCTCCAGAGTCTCGAAGCCAGCATCTACCTCGCATCTATCCCATATTCTAGGGACCCTTGCAGAATGTAGCAAATTTTCAAATTGTCCTCTGAAACATTTCATTCTTAAAATAATCTACACATTTGAAATCCTTACTAGCACATTCTGGTTTTACATGGTTGTTTTAAAACACAGGATGGTTCAAAACAGTCAAGATCTAGTTTCTCACAATATTGATCTGAAGTGCAAAGGTTAGATGAATAGAGCTTAAAATAGTAAGACCGCATATCTGTAATGAAGTTAACTTTTTAGACAAATGTACCGGTGTCATTCCATAGAACTAACTGCAAATGCCAGAGAACGTTTGATATTTTGAGTCTGCTGAGTAGTAATGGTTTTGAGCACATGAAGAAGGGCAGCGCCACAGTTCCCGTTACTACAATATGGTGAGAGTCTCCCTTACGTCAGTGGAAGCACGACCTCCTCTGTCACCGCACATGTTACGTCTCACGGTGTGTGATTTTCTCCTCTAATTTGAGGCAATTTAATTTTCTGCCCACTTCACAAAGAAATGTCAGGCTGAATGACTAGAGCATTGATGTTGAACGTCTCTCCTTCACAAGCTGAATTTGCAGTAAAATTGATTCTGTTATTCTCAAAAGGACTAATGAAAGGCAAAACACAGTATTTGTTATTACATACTAACCTTTGGATATATGAATTTTAACACAAAATTTAGTCAGATATCCTAGTAGAGATGAATACAATCAAGAGAAAAGTTTCTAACTTAAAAAGCGGTGGCTGAAGAAAAATATTATTTATATATTGCATTTTCAGAGAGGTCTCTATGTAAATCTAAGAAAATTGTTTGGAGCTGACATTTATTTCAGTGGTCATGACACCTGTTGGCTGAAAGACAGTGATCTATAGGTTGCTTCTATGACTTTACACGCCAGTTAATTCATTTTATAAGGTGTTTTCTTAATCTTCAATAAAAATACTTTAGATACTCTCATAAGATTTCTTGGGAAATTTAATGGCTAAATGAATTAAAAACACCTTAAAACACACTGAGCACGTGTTTAAGTATAAGATAAATATTCATTATGGATATTATATGATAATAAATATTATGGTATGATTCATTGGAGAAATCACTGGTTATCACATTGGTTTTATTACTATTTTTTGAAGAATATTTTATGTGATTATCTTTTTAGGAGAATAAATATTAATATATTGGGTATGTTTTATAATTACTTTAAAGTACTCAACTTACAACTATTCACAGAGAGACCTATTCACTAATCTATAAGAAATATTTTTCTGTGTGCTCCCTTCCAACCACACACAGCAATTTAAAAAAATCTTTAGAAGGCAGAGATCAGATCTCAGTTAATTCTGTATTTTATCTCCTGAAACCAGTTTGGCAATAGTGGACAGTTGAGACATATTGTTTAACGCATTAATCTTTCTTAAAATAATCATTACACTATTGTACTCCCTGCTCCTATCGAGCAAATGTAAGCAGCAGAACTTATTTATGGCCCAGTGTTATTAATCTTTTGTTTCTCTTTTCGGAGGAGCACTTTTAATTTTAGCATTGACTGATTGCTGAAGAACTTGCAGGTCTGGTCTACCTGAATTACTGCAAACTTCTTTCAACCCAATTCAGTGAATAGAGTTAAATACTATGATTTAGGTTCATGCTGAATTTGATTACATAATGTAGTTTGTCCTTAAAAATATAAGTTGAACATAGTGGAGCATGTGTCTTTATTACATGTTGGAGCATCTTCTGGGTATATGCTCAGGAGTGGTACAGCTGGGTCCTCTGGTAGTACTATGTCCAATTTCCGGAGGAACCACCAAACTGATTTCCAGAGTGGTTGTACCAGCTTGCAAGCCCACCAGCAATGAAGGAGTGTTCCTCTTTCTCCACAACCTCTCCAGCATCTGCTGTCACCTGTATTTTTTATCCTAGCCAATCTGGCTCCAGCGGCATATGTATAGCAGAGGATGGCCAAGCCAGTCATCAATGGGAGGAGAACCCGTTGGCCCTATGAAGGTTCTATGCCCCAGTGTAGGAGAATGTCAGGGCCAGTAAGCAAGAGAGGGTGGGTTGTGAGCAGGGGGAGGAGGAAGGGAACGTGTTTGTTTTTGTTTTTGTTTTTTGTTTGTTTTGTTTGTTTTTTGTTTTTCGAGACAGAGTTTCTCTGTATAGCTCTGGCTGTCTTGGAACTCACTCTGTAGACCAGGCTGGCCTCGAACTCAGAAATCTGCCTGCCTCTGCCTCCCAAGAGCTGGGATTAAAGGCATGCGCCACCACTGCCCAGTTGTTTTTGTTTTATTTTATTTTATTTCTTATTTTTATTTTTTGGGAGGGGAACCTGGGAAAGGAGATAGTGTATGACGTAAATAAGAAAACATCTAATAAAAAAAAGAAAAAATAAGTTGTATATACACACCTCTGGACCTTCGATTATTTCTGCCTCCTCTTCTGTATAAAACCATGAGACATGAGATGAGTAATGTGATAGAGACATTCCACTTTGGGTGGGAGTGAGCATTTCATAATTTCTTATTGTCTACACATTGACCAGTAGTGTTTTCTCTGTTAGTTGCTATCTGCCTCAATAAGCCACTACTGTGTGCTAAGTAATACATTGATCTATGGTTATAATAATTTGTCAATAGAAATCATTTGGGTTTATGTTCTTTTAGTAGCATAATAGTTTTAGGTTTCCCCCCAGGGTTTATGACCACTTTAGATATGTCAAGTATAGGTTTTAGAGTGAGTCTTAAGTTTCATCAAGAGGTGGTTGGTTACCATTTTACCATTTGAACCACTGTTGCATCAGTGGGGGTATTTTGCCAGGCAGGTCATTATTGCAACTCACAGGATTCCAAGATGAGTAGGAATGATGATTATTATTTTTCTCTCGTAGAATGAACAGCACTGCAAGCACTAATAAGTCCAATGAAGCTTCCAGCTATTTTTCTCCATGTTCTATGGTATAAATATATGGTGTCTTCAGCAACAGGATCTTACTATCAAATTCTGGAGAGTCATTAATAGCATGGAGTCCAGAGTCCAGTTTCTAACTCAAAAACTCTAAATGCATGCACATTTCCTTTATCTTTATATATCATCTACTGTTTTAGTCTTTTGCACGTGTTTTTTTTCCCTTTTGTTTCTTTTTCTATTTTTTATGTGGGATGAGAGATGGTACAGTAAAGAATTTGATGGTTATCGTGACTCTAACCGAGAAAATCAGTTATGAGTACTTATTAAGACTGTGAAGATAGAAATAATAGAATTTTTCTATCTGTCCTAACACAGTATTTTGTCCTTCTATACACGTGTTTCTATCTAGTTCTCTCTTTACAGCTGTCACTGTCACAATTTTCAGTTGATGAAACAATGTATACTTCATGATACATATTATATTCTAATATTCTATTACATAGATAATTTAGCATCAGGAGAAATGGCTTACAGTGAGAATACTTGCTGTACTACCATAAGAGCCAGTATTCAGGTCCCAGCATCCTTGTAATAGTCTAGATGTCTTAACAAATTCTAACAATGAAGGATCTTGTATTCTAGTCTCTCACATATAGCCTCCCCACATAAATAAAGAAAATCTTTTAAAAATAATAATTTTCATGAATTAAAGAATAAACTATTTTGTCTCTATTTTATAAATGAAGCAACTGAAGCTCTTAATGGCTTATACTATGACTCATGATTATACAGCCTAGCAATGGATAAACTAGGAATCAGTCTTAAGAAGTCTGCCTATGAGATAGTTGTTTTTTTTTCTTTTTTTTCAACTTTTATTGCATTATGATGAGAAAAGTTACAATTTCAATTTATCTGAATTTGTTAACATTTAAAAACATTTTAAGTAAATAGAATTAAATCACATTCTTGTTTCCCTTTTGTAACCCAACTCCTCCCAGAAACCCCCTCTTCAATACCTACACTATACATTAGGATTGATGTGTGAGCATACTGTGTCTTGTGTTTATGTATTGATTTTACACATGACAAAAAAAACTCAGAAAATTATAAAATCAAAGCCTTTGTAATTTTTGACCTTAGAACAGCTTTTGCTTCATTTCTAAAGAGTGTATTGTCTGTGAAAAGTAGTGGATATAAATAAAGATTTCCTTACCCTAAGATATTTTTGACTTTTAAAACTTATTACAACATGACAATTTACTTCGTCCCATAAAGCAAATTACTATCCACAGCCGTCATCCTGAATGTCTCCTAGGTTCAATGCAGAAGGTAAGTATCTGTCTTTACACCATACCCTTATTTTTTCTTGGAAAGCCAAATAGTAATTACAATTTCCCAGCTCAGTTGTGAATATATACTTAAGAGAATTAGATCACCAACCTTGATTCAATTAATAAAATGAAAAAATATTACATATTGCTTTGATAAATTTCAAAAACAACTTAAGTTGAAAAATGTCTTAAAAGTTATGATAATTGTATTTTTGACCATTCTTAACACACAATTATCACTGACAGGAAAGTAAATATGTGCTTTAGTTTGAAGGTAGAGTCATCTTCCTGTGTTATATTAATATTAAAGTTGAATAAAATAATTAAGAAACAAGTAACTCTTATGACGTCCACAAGGCACACATAAAATGCAATCATTTGAGGAAAGACAAATCCTCACTTTTTTAAAGACTGTCTTTCAGCAGCCTCAATCCTTCCCAGGGGGACTTGCTGGACCTCTCTATTTTAAGCTATGAAAACATTAAAGGAAGATTCTATCAATCGAGTTCAATAATACCTCTATTACAAATCAAGTTTTTGGTCTCAGCGTAGTATTTGGGATATGAGGATTTAAAACTATTAACAGAAAAATACATGATATTGGAAGCATTGAGAAGGAAAAAGAACACATTAAATATTATTTCAACTAAAGTAGTCTTTATTGAAGCCTACCACAATCTTCTTTCCTTGTCTAATATGACATGATTGTATTATTTTCTGACCCATTTCACACCTTAGGTTTTGGTATAGAGTACAAGGTTCTATTATATTTGAAGAAAACCATTGCACATTATACAGACACAGAGGAATGTCTATATCACTCTGTATGGCATCAAATCAAAGTTTTTTCGCTGCATTCTTATTTTCTCAAAAGAAATTCAGCCAAAAAACTGATCAAGCAAGAAGCTTATTTAATACAGTAAACAATGTTTCATCATTATATTTTATGTCTGAGGTGTGTGTGTGTGTGTGTGTGTGTGTGTGTGTGTGTGTGTGTGTACTTGAGTATATGTATGTGATTTATAAGTGCCCTGGATCTCATTGAGATCAGATAATATTTTGGGTTCTCTGGATCTATAGTTACATATGATCATGAGCTACCATGTTGATCCTGGGAACTGAATCTAAGTTATCCACAAGAGCAGTAAATGCTCTTAACTACTGAATTATCTCTTGACCCCCTATACCATTTCTATGAGTCTTTATAAAGTGTGAAACTTTTGTAATGAATGTTGAAGAAGTGGGTGATATGTTAAGATGAAACTTCCTCTTAAACTATAGTAGACTTCTTAGGGCATTTCCTCCCTACAGGAAAGCATACAAGGAGAGAGAAAACCACCATGTCAATGATAGTACAGTGAGGGTAGGGCTCGTGAACGTGAAGTCTCTTGTTAGTTCATGCTTGCCAACCAGAATGTTGTCCAGAGGCCTTTATTTCAGACAAAGCATGAACAGTGTAACTGCAGTTTAGAGGTGTTTAACAACAAGGGGATGTTGTAGTCACAGTTGTAATGTTGCAGTTGTAAGCTCTAGTTATAGTTTCCTTTAGTATATGAAGTGAGATAAAATAGAATACACTTTTAACAGTTCTATGCATGTGCTTGACTCACATGTAAAATGCTTCTACTCTTTACCTACATACATAGTAGGACTTCAGCAGAATTTCACTTACTTTCACAGTTGCAAGAAGAGAGGAAGAAAGGAAAAATGGAACAGTTAGAGGAAAGTTCCATCAAGAAGACTAAAGTTTAACAGATGATAGCTTTATAAGACTTTCCTGGTATTCTTGGGAAAGATACAGAACAACCATTTACAGAGCTGCTACTTTACAGAGGACTGTTTCTTTTCCTTGTGCCTGGAATGCAACAAGTTCAAGGGGACTGCTTGCCAAGTAATGCTCTTGATGCAGTTTACATTCTGCAGCCTTCCTATATTAGCTGACATAGGGCTGTCAGAAGAAAACAAATGAAAAGAGAATTGACTCAGGATAACTATAAAAATGCAAAGCAGTAGACTGGCGGTCTTATTTAGTGCAGGACTCATCTCCATCACCTTAGGTTTCCACAAAGACATGAGAACTCTTTCTAATGCCTCAAGAAATAACACTATTAGAATGAATATTTCTAGCATCTTTCCTACTCGGCAGGCTGCTAACAGGAACCAGTGGGGTTTTTTATGCTGTTTTCACCTGGGCCCATTCCTCAAGCATCAGAACTTTTTTGGTTGTAAGTAACAAACAGTGCTCTTCAGTTCTTGCCTTCATCCCTTCTTTCTGTCAGCACTTTCCTCTTCTCTTTAGTCTTTCCCTCAGGTAAAACAGTTCATGCTTTACCCTGCCCTATACCCCTTGCTTCTTGTTTGCCTGTGGTTCAAGTAAATGTATCCAACAGCAGTGGTGCATCTGTAATGGAGAAAGGAGGCTTGACCTTTCCCATATGATGAGGAACCACAGCAAAGTAACAGTTGTAATGAAGTCTAAGAATCAGTTTGCAACTGGCTGAATGCTACAAGATAGAAAAAAAAATCTTGCCTTATTTTTGTTCTACCCTATTGGGAATGGACATGGGCTCTCAAGAAAATAGATCTTTGGAAGGACTGCTTTGTGTAAAGATCGTAAATTACGATCAATTTAATGACATCATTTTGTGCTACTGAATCGGGAAAACAGCCAAACCTTGTAGCTTTGTTATGTTCTTGTAAATAATAAATATAAGTAGTAATTACAACTATGAAATAAATATTTATTACAGGTCATGCACTGTACTATACACCATATAATTACAATATCAATATTCTAAACAAAGTCGACTACAGATAAACTTCTATTATCACTATATATGCAGTAGACATGAGCCAAGTGACTAACAGAGTTATTTATAAATGATAGCTAAGCACATTGTTCAGGTAGTGTCACCTTCTCTTGCACAACCATTTCAGACTTAGTAATAAATTATGGCATAGTCACAATGTCCCATGATCTAAAATGATGAAATCACTTCCTCTTCCTGAGCCTCTGCAGCCCCAGACCAGACTTAATGAATTAAACTCAAATGCTATAAAACAACAGCAACAACAACAAAATTCTTAAAATCTCAACAGTATTAAAGACGTTTCCAAATATCAAGTATAGGCTTAGCCACCATATAGTGATCAATTTCCTGAGCCTTTAGGCCTTTTCCTGTTTATGAGTTAACAGTATTGATAGTGCTAAAATATTTGATTTTTAAACCAAATCTGCTTAGAAGATCACTTTACAGGCATTGAGAGACAATAAAGATATCCAGTTTGAATAGATCAGATCACAATATTTTATTGAATTTCAGTGATAAACTTGAAGAAGCTCCAAGCATAATGACTTAAAAGGATAGACTTTGACTCTGGATTCAAGTTTTCTGGGGCTGTTTTCTTGCACAAGCATCAAGTTCCTACACTCTGAATTCTTTCAGAGTTAGAATCAATTGGTGTTGCTCACCACATCAGTGGGTGGATATAGGTGTTTGTTCACATGTCGTCAGATCAGAAGCAGGGATAAGAGAAGGCCTTTACTTGCCTGAATTTCTCTCCTTTCTTCTTCTTATTCATCCTGGCTTCCCAAGCAAGCCAGTGGTGTAGGATAGCCAGGGATCAGAATGGGACTTCCTGAAAAGAACCTTACCAGGTACCAATGAAGTGTATTCTCAGAGCATTCTAGAATCAGGCAAGTCGATGAGGAGCAACCATCATGACTTTTTGAGAGTGTTTGATGAAACCTACATAACTATTCTCAAAAGGAAATCTTGTAGCATTTGATCTGATTAAAACTTTATTTAAAAAAGTCTATTATATGAAATTTTATGTGATAACCTAATTATGATAGTTTCATGTTGCCAAACACACGTCAGAAACCATTGCCTTAACTTCTTAGCCCAGTCAAATCCTACTAGTATTGTGTTCTTTACCATCAACACTTCACAAATGACAACCAGGAAGATGGGATTAGGACTTAAGAGCTGTTTGTTTGTTTGTTCATTCGTTTTATTGCAGTTTAACTCAATGGAAATTCATTTGTAAAGCATGCTAAAATATCCAGTCCTTCTTTCAGTGAGCATTTGTGGAGCAGACTGTATTCAGGACACAAAAGAACATATGACTTTACTTAAGCAGAAGTCCTAAGTGAATACTGGGTCAATTACAGAAGCATTTCTAATTTGGAAAGCCAAGCATGGGCCTCAAGTTGCCAAAACATGCTCCTAAAGCCACACTTCAAAACTAATCAAATAAAAACAAAACGAAATGCTAACTGTATCTTGGAAACTAATTTTCTAGATTATGTTCTCTTTTAAGGATTCTGAAAGGAGTATTTCAAATTCTAGATCTACATCAAGACAGAGAGAAAACAGTCAACCATCTTACTTTCTATAAATAAACAAAACATTAGATGAGATCCTTCCAATATGATCCTTATTTGTTCTGAAGGTAAGGGAGTATAAAGGAGAACACAAGGCGAAGAAGATGAAAATGTATGCCATAATTAGCTGAGAAAGTTTTATTAACCAAGTTTACATTAAGAAAATAAATGGACACATGAAGTTCATAGGTCATCTTCAGCTCTTGATCTGATATATCATTTCTCAACTACCTCACTGAGTAGTATTTTAGTTTATGGACAAAAGAAAATTATTTGATCTTTTTTAAAAACATTATTTCAGTTTTATCTTCTTTATGGATATTTTGCTTGAATGTATTTCTGTGTATAGTATACATATATTGAGAACAGAGGCTAGAAGAAGGCATTAGATTCCTTGTAACCAGAGATGAAGTTTGGGACCCACCAGTTGGGTGCTGGAAACCTAGCCTTAGTCCTGTGGAAGTGTGGCAAGTTCTATTAACTGTCTTATTAAATTGTTGCATATTAGTCTCTGATTTTTTATATATAAAAATTTCATTCAAAAACAAGTATTTACAGTAGAATTGGGACCAAGTTACTCTTCTCTTTTTAATAGCTTTCACGTTTTCCCATGGAAAAGCTAAAATAAATAGAATGAAAATTTGCTTCAACTCTCTTCACCTCTGCCACTTTTTCCTTTCTGCTTTCATGCATATTAGTTAAATGTGCCTCTTTGTCTTTCCCACTTAGAAGTTGTGAGGTTACTTGGGTGTTCTCATTTTATTTATTCCCTTCTTATAATCCTTGTTCATACTTCTCTGTGTTGAGTCTTCTGTTCTGAAGCCACCTTTACTTTGAACTTAGAGTTGTACTTCATGGTGACCCCTTACCTTAATGCACTATTTAAAGCCTAAATGCCTGAAAAGAATTCACTTTCTTGTTTTTTTTTTCTTTATAGATTTCTAGTGTTACATTCTTAGGTTACATCGTTTTGTTTTGCAGTGTGTGTGTGTGTGTGTGTGTGTGTGTGTGTGTGTACATGTTTGATAGATTGATAGATGATAGAATACAAATATATATATAGGCATACATACACACTACACACAGACACAGACACACACACACACATAGATATTTCTCCCCTAGAAAGTGAACTCCCCGATAGTAAGGATTGCTCTAAGATGTCTTCTACCTATAGTTCCACGATTATTGAGATTTCTAGATTATAGAAAATAAATACAATTTACTAAACAAACAATGAAATAGTTGGTGCTTGCCAATTACATAAATATATTTTCTTTCCTACTCCACTTTTTTTTTAAACAGCTGGACTCTTCTTAGGAGTTTTAGTAACTAACCTTGTAGCATCATACTTTTGTCCTGACACCTGTGAATGCAATGCCAGGCAAAGCTTTTTGTCCCTTTCTTTTTTTTTTTTTTAATTTT
>NW_022196903.1:16790160-16859274 GCF_008632895.1 Mastomys coucha
TGTGGAATGTGGGTTGTTCTTCCTGTAATCCAGACTTCTGCACTAATAACCATTTATCAGAGAGTGCAAACTGAGTTTAACACAAAGACACTTCTCTTATCCTCGAAATAACAGAGAAAGGGATGAGGAAGTAGAGTGTTCAGTGAGTCTGCAGCATCTAATTCTTTCCATCCCTAGTGTTCCATCCCTCTTGCTCTGCCTGCCAATGAGTCTCATTCTGGACTTTTATCTAGATAGAAAATAAATGTTCCTAATTAGAAGGAAATGTTTTCCATGTTCAAATTTGGAGAAAGGGAAACCCATTTTATCACTGTGACATAGGCCACCAGCTTCTTCCATAACAGAGTATTGCTGTAACATTTGTGTTGATGCAGAAGGGTTTCCTTAGAGATTTCTATTAAATGTTACTGTAGACTGAGCACTCTAGGAGCTTTAAATGCTATAATGTAATTGAATTTGAACCACAATAATAGACCTCTAAATTATTATCCCCATAGTACAGCTTGGAAACCTCAAGTAGGAACAAAATAGGCAATGGTCCCAAGGCCCTCTGTCTGCTGATGAAGCTTATACTCAGACATTTGTTAGCCTGATTCCAAAATGTTTTTCCCCTCCCTACATCCTGATAGCAAATAGCTCTTCATGCATCCAGTCTTCTTCTTTTTTTTTTTAAGAAATCATTTTTCCTTTATTCTCTGTCCCTAAAGGCATTCTTCAGTTACTAAAATCCTTAAGAAAAACCCATTTCACTTGTACCAAGGCCTCTCATTTTAAAACATTTAAAATTATCGTCTAGAATAGAAACAACAGAAACAATTATCTATTTAGAACACATGTAGAGAAGTGAGTTACAAAAAATTCTAAAAGCAGCCCATGGACATAGAAGGAGCATTTTTATACCAAAGCTCATTATGTTTTACTAACAGAAAAAGAAACCCTAATTTGAGGGTTCAGCCTGCTACAACCACTTTCTTTTCATCTAAAGTAAAAGAAACCCATATAGGGCAAAGAGTTTTAAGAGCCTTGGCATTCTATATTCAAGCAAAACAAGAAAACATTTAACTGAAGATCATGAAAAATAATTAGTACCTTCCTAGATATTTGAGGTTTCTGATTATTATTATTATTATTATTAGTTATTATTATTATTTAGTTATTGTTTTTGCTTTGTTTTGTTTTGTTTTTTTGGATACATGAGTTGAAAAAGCAAATTCCTGTGTCCATTGTTTCTAAGCATGCCTTCTTGATAAACTTACCTCTTGCGGCTCCTCTTGATTCCCCCTGGCCCTGCATGAGCTGTCCTGGTATCAGAATTCTCCTGAGACAGTGTGCTGCCTCAGTGGTCCCTTAGTAATGACAACATCTTCTTTAGAGCTCCCTGCTCCAGACACACTAGCTTAACACAGTTCTCTACAGCCTCCTGCTTCAAGGGTGATTTGTACCTATTCAAGGGATCCGTTAATTAGCTGTAGTGGCTCTGCCACAAAGATGCCTGAGTTTCAAACGGTGGATTATTTATAAGAACGGATGAGTCTCGTATAGGTTTTCAAGGGAAGATTACTACATTTTTCTCCGAGAAAACATTTCTGCCATAGTTTTCTGTCCGCAAGCAGTCCTAACTGCGAGCTAGGTCAGATATTTTGCCTCGCTCTTACCCCTCCTCTGGATACATTCCATCTTCAAGAACCCAGATTTTCCCACCAGTGCCCTAGTCGAAGGCACATGACTCTGTTTTTTAAACTCGTTTTCATTCATGTTGTCATGTTCACCATGCACGTGGCCCTGGAGACTGCTCAAGATCTAAGCTGCTGTTCGAAGTGACGTAACTGACAGAGCCTTCTACGAACCACTGAGGTTTTCTAAGAGGCTCAGATGCCTTTGCAAAGGAGACTATAAATACATATGCAGATTAATGGAAATCAAGTTATTTTTTGAAATATAGAATGCTATTTTTGTTTTTTAAACAGATTTCTGCTCCCGTTTGATTTTGCTTTTGTCACCTTCCTGAAATCATAATCTTCCCACTCCTGTACTTGTGGTTTTCCATTGCAGATCTAACAAATCAGTGAGTAAGCTTAGTAAATTAAAGCAAATTTAAAATATACTAGAGACAGTTGAGCACATACATTTATTCCTCTCAAATAACTTCTAAATTGGTTACATCAGTATAAAGGGAAACTAAGATGCTTAAGTGTGAGAAATATATAGGATTATAAGGTAAAATCCTCATAATCATATCTGATATGTATGGAAAACTAATGGAGTTTTTAATATTAATTACTCTCCCAATGTAAATGTTTTTATAGAAGTTGAATACACTCAAGAAGTATTGTCCAAATCTCCAGAGAAAAATAGGTACATTTGTACACATGCACATGAGCATGCGCACACGTGTGTGTGCATGTATGTGTGTATGCACATGCCCACACATTACTATGTATATAAACACATGTGAATGCACACAGGCAAACATACATATATACACACAAACATACATACAGTAACCTGAATGGCTAGAGCTTTCAACTTGTATATAAAATTTCACCATCAGGTCTGATGTTGCATGTCTATAATCCCAGATACTCAGTAGGTTGAGCCAGGAAAATAATGTCAAAGCTGGCTTGGGCTTTAAAGTGAGTTTGAGCAATTTTTGAGAACATGTCACAAAATGGGGAAAAAACAGCAAGAAAAAGTGAAATAGTACTCAAGCAAATAGACGACGTACCTGCCTACCTTGTGTATGACCTTATGTTCAATGTCTAATACCACAGACATGTAGATAGAAAATATCTAATTGGCTATCTAAATAATATATGATATGTACATGGTAAGGTGGCTGAGTTGTTGGGTGAATGGATATAGAGACATGACATTTGGTATCTAAAAGGTCAGACAAAAGACTTATCATAGGTTTAAAGGAAAAGAATGCAGCATAAATATTCCGCCTCTCTTTTCTGTACATATGCTGAACTCTAAGATTTATTTAAATTTCCTCGTTAACAATAAGAGTTGACAGGTAACTAAGAATTTTGAATACTATAACTAGTGAAACTACAATTATAATAGGGTGCTTGCTCAGGAGGAATATTATGTTCTGTAATGCTCCTTTGATAAAATGATATTTATGCAATTTGAATGCCTAAATAAATTTAAAAATATGTCATTAGAGAAAATAGGATGACATATATTCTATGCTCTGAACTCTTTTTGGCCTAAATAATCATTTCTGTTGTTCCCTTTTCCTATATTAAGTGATAATAATCCATGTTTTATCACAGAGCTTGCAAATACTCTCTGTAAGATTCAATAAAAGAAAAAAACCCACTACCACACATATGAAAAAATCAAAACAAAATTTGCAAAGAGAATCATGAGATAACCATACTACATGAATTCACTATCACATTTTCAATGAAGTCCACACATATTCAGTTTGACAAACAGTCTGCAGAGATGGCTAGACGTGCTTGCACCTTTCTCTGCTTCATACCACATTCTACATCTATTCACACAGAGTTCTATTCTTCCCAGGTGTATGTCCACCAAATGCTACATTAATAGATCACAATCATTGACACAAATCAAGCTGTTTATGCTCTTGCAAAGTCCTGTTGAACCCAGGTATTCATTTAAAAAATATTTCCCATATAGATGAAGATGATTATGTCATTTTTTTTTTTTTACTTTGGAGCATGCTCCTCCTTTAATACTCAAGAATTATGTATGTGTTTTTCTCTTTTGTTGAATATGGTCTGGTAGAATTAAATGAGTTTCTCTAAATAAATGTGAAATGATTCTCCTTAAAATATTTATCTTTAACATTAGGGTTTTTTACTTTCATATTTATACTTGTATTTTTAATGTCATGAGCAACTGGGTAAACAGAAGCAAACAATACAAGTGTAAAATAATATTCTCCTTTATATATTACTCTATTTAAAATGATCATTAGAATCTTTTGTTATTGATTTATTTTCTTTATATCTCAACTACAGTTTTCCTCTCCTTCTCTCCTCTCAGTTCTTGCCTCCTTCCCCTTCACTACCTCTCCATTTTCCTTCAGAGAAAGGGAAGGTCTCCCATGAGTATCCACCATTTCTGGTATACCACATTGCAATAAGACTAGATACCTCTTCTACTATTGAGGCTAGACAATCCAGATCAGTAGAAGTAGGGTCCCAAATACAGACAACAGCGTCAGAGTGGGCCCCTGCTCCTTAGGAGTCCTGCATGAAGACTAAGTTACACAAGTGTTACCTATGTGCAGAGGGCCTAGATCAGTCCCATACATGCCCTCTGGTTACTAGTTCAGTCTTTATGGTCCCCTATAAGCTTAGGTTATTTGATTCTGGAGGTTTTCCTCAGCCCTCTGGCTCCTGCAATCAATGCTCCACCTCTTCTGCTGGATTCCCTAAGTTTCACCTAATGTTTGGCAGTGGGTCTCTGCGTCAGTTTCCATCAGTTGCTGGGCAAATCATCTCTGATTAAAGTTATGCTAGGCTCTATGACATCTTCTTGGCAGAACATATTGTAGGTCAAAGGTTTTCTAGCGGGTTGGTGTCCTCATAACTCTACTGGGAGTTTTGACTCGTCACCAGTTTTATAATGAAAAGGGTTCTGGGAATTTGCATGACTCTCAGATTCTTTTGCATTTTAGGTCACCTATTTTAATCATTTAAAACATAATCAAGTTTTTATAGTTAAAACAAAAATTTTCAGCTGTCAGTCATCTGTTTTCACTCATATATTAAACATTATAGGTTGAATTTTACCAGTAGCTGTAGTATTTGATTTATAGAAGAAACATACACACATACAAGAAACATTTTTTATTCTCACATCTAACCATCCATATGCTAATTTACTAATTGTATCAGAAAAAGAATGATAATCCTATGTTGGGATATGAGCTGGACATGTGAAATCTTTGAACACAGGAGGCTGTATAAGTCCATTTTTTTTTTTTTTTTTTTTTTGGTTTTTCGAGACAGGGTTTCTCTGTGTTGCCCTGGCTGTCCTGGAACTCACTCTGCAGACCAGGCTGGCCTCGAACTCAGAAATCCGCCTGCCTCTGCCTCCCAAGTGCTGGGATTAAAGGCGTGCGCCACCACCGCCCGGCATAAGTCCATTTTTTAAATGTCTTTCTACGTACATTGCAGTAAACACTAGTAGTAAGTATCAAGGTACCATCGATTTCTTTTTCTTACAGTGAGCGTTTTCTTTTCAGGAGGAACATGCACTGAGCCTCCTAATAGCATATCACACAACTGCCTAGATTAGACAATAAATTTTGATTATCAGGGTTCATTTTTAATATTAGATAGGTTTTAGAAGTGGTTGTGTATAAACCTTTCATTTCAAAAGAGACAAGCCAAAAATGGGAGCAATTGGTTTTGTTATAATAAACTACTTCATTCATTTAGTTCTTAAATAATACATGAATATTGCACAATGCATATTTCCAGAAGCCTTCAGAGTAGTGACTGAGGAATAGATTCATCAGCACCCACAGTGTCTGTAGGGACCAAAATATAGCAATAGGAGCTATTTGCTCACCTTTGGATAGAAAGCTATGCTAGCTAGCTTACTATATTACTTGAAATTGCTGGTTAGAAATTAACATAAATTTAGTAGCTTGTGTGGTTGTTGGAATGACAACAGCCTCAATAGGCTCATATGTTTGAATACTTGATCCACAGTCTTCCAGACTGAGATTATTAGGAGGTGTGGCCTGGTTGGAGTAGGTGTGTCATTGGAGAATTCAAAAAGACTAGAACCACTCATGAAACCATTACATATCTCAAATTCTCTAAGTGAGTTTGACAAGGTTGTCTGATCCTTGTCACTCAGAGCTGAACTGAAGATATTGTATCTCATCAGCTCTTGTCTATGAGCAATGGGAGCAATATGTTAATTCTCTTCACTCCATATTTGTTCCCTGTTCTAGACTCTAGATATCCAGTGTGCCGTGTTTTAATAAAGGTATGGGTGGCAATGAATGGCTGAAAAAAAAAAAAGAAAATAAAAACAAACATGAAAGACTTGATAGATTTAAGAGGAATAAAAGGCAAATTCAGGAAGAAGTTAAGAAAGCTCCAGCAAGGGCATTCCGTATTCATTGCTGGTTCATAATGACGAGAGATACACTCTAGCCATTTATAGGGTAGGTCTGAGGTTCCCTTTGTTTTCTGGCTGAGGATTGGGGGGTCTTTCCAATACTCCTAAAAACCAACTGTTTATCTCTCTGTTAAAATAAAGAGTTGTGGAGATACCCAGTAGTCAGTTAGATTCATATGTTTTAAAGAGTAGATAAAGCTGAATAACTATAGAGATAATAAATATAGATAAGTAATGTGAGATTTGCTTTTGATCAACATTTAGAGTCATGGATCAAATGATTCCCCTGCTCCTTTAAAGAAGAGAACAAGGTTACAGAAGCAGACATCAGCTTATTGTAGTAAATTTGGTAAAGAAGTAGAATATATATATATATATAGCCGGGCGTGGTGGCGCACGCCTTTAATCCCAGCACTTGGGAGGCAGAGGCAGGTGGATTTCTGAGTTCGAGGCCAGCCTGGTCTACAGGGTGAGCTCCAGGAAAGCCAGGGCTATACAGAGAAACCCTGTCTCGAAAAACCAAAAAAAGAAAAAAAAGAAAAAAAAAAGAAGTAGAATATATGAATTGAGGCAGCTCTTTCAATAAGCTCAACCTAGAAGAAAATGAAACTGCCAGTTGTGAGAAGGTGTGTCTTCCTGAAAATGGTCACTTAACAGTACCAATGCTGACATTTTGGCTTGAATATTTTTTTTCATAGTGTACTTGGTATTGTCTTACAAAATACATATTGCGAGTCTCCAAAGTTTAGCCTCCCAGAATATGCCAAACACTGTTTTATGTCTTTTGGAGCTTCATTCCTCATAGAGGACCATTGATTTAAAAGGTCTCTATGTTGCTTAGGCAATCAGTGAGTGAATGTAATTTTAACTAGAAGATAAGTTTGAATATCAAAATAACCAATGATGTAACAGGTACGGCCTGCTGAGGTTCCTAAGGATAAGAACGTGATGTTTTTTTCCTTATTTTAAAAATATTTTTATATATTCCTTGTTTATATCTTGATCATATTCTTATCCTACACACTCTTCTCTCATACCTTCTCTTACCTCTCTATCTCTCATGTTTTTCTTACCATTTGTGTTGAGTGTTTTGGGCATGGTAGCTACTCTAGCATGGCTGAGATACCCAGTGCCATTTTACTGAAGAGAAAATGATTTTCTATCTCCAAGCCCCTATCAGTTATGACTAAGTCTTGGCTAGTGGTGGAACATTATGGTGTTTGCCTTCTCCATGCTACAATTTTGTTCAGCTTGACCTTGCACTAGTCTTGGGCATGGTGTCTGTCTGTGAGTTGTGTCTGGAAACCACCATTACCTTAGGTTCATCTGTCACTTCAGGCTCTTACAGTCTTTCTGTCCATGTTAAAATCTTGTTCACATAGCCCTCAGAGCCTTAAAAGAGGGAGAGTGGTTCAGATATCCCATTTAGGGCTGAGCATTTCAACATTCCTGATTATCTGCATGTTGTTCGATTGTGTGTCGTTTTGTTAATTGCCATCTACTTACAAGAAAAATAAGAACTTTTCACAATAGATAAACCTAGAAATAATAAAGATGGGAGATTTTCTTCAAAGGTTTTGAGTAAAGTAGCATAAGTTTTCAGCCAATGACAAAACAGCTAATAATGTTTCTACCCGTAGAGATCAGATATTTTTCCATATCTTGCACCATAAAGAAGACAGTTTAAGACAGTTTATCCATGTGTGGCCCTTTCTCACATTCTCATCTTCTCAGTGTTTTTCCTTTTCAAAAATCTTACTCAGTGTAGATTATTCTTATAATGGAATTATTCAAGATGATGTGAAATCACCAATTGGGCTCAGTAGCCAATAAATCTGAATTCATTTTCTAGAATCATTGTAATGAATTCTTCCCAACTTTTTATCTGAAACATTGCAGATCTACTCCCTAACAATTCTGGGAAAAAATGAGCTTAGAAGGCTTACAAAACTAAATTGTAACTGCCTATCAGTCTTGAGTTCATTCTGGAGCTCATAAGATAGAATCCCTTTAATCCCAGCACTTGGGAGGCAGAGGCAGGTGGATTTCTGAGTTCGAGGCTAGCCTGGTCTACAGAGTGAGTTCCAGGACAGCCAGGGCTACACAGAGAAACCCTGTCTTGAAAAACTAAAAAGAAAAAGAAAAAAAAAGAGAAGAAGATAGAATCCCTCACCCTATCTACTACAGATTTCAAAGGCTACCTCCATTCTATAGCTCATGGTCCAACATTTATCTCTGTGGTATAACATTTATCATTTCAGTTTCTATATTCATCATCCATTCTCTTCCAATGATTTGAATCTCATCTCTTAGAAGGACTCTGCTAATTTTGATGGGCCCAGTGGGATAGTACAAGATAATCCCCCATCTCAAGATCCAAAACTTGGCTATATCCTTAAGGTCTCTTTTGCCATATAAGGTAATATAAGTTCCAAGGATGCATATGTAGGCATCTTAGGGAGCTTACTACTAAGGTTGCCCTGAAATGGTAAAAGGAATACTAAGAAAATCTGCCAGTTAGATGCAGGTTATAGACAGGAACAAATAGGAAACATGGCATTGTACATACCTTTAATCTTAACAAAAAACAAGCTTTGGCCATATGAGCTATGCTGTCCTGCCATCAAATTCTCAATTTTTTTTTTGGTCTGAACTTTAATAGAATCATTGGCCTTGAAAGAAGGAAAATGTGCTGTGGTAGTTGCTCTGCACTAAATTCTCATTTTTATCAATCTACTAGAAAATCTGGCAGTTTAATTTCTGGTACATTGGAGGCCATCAGGTGTTCTTTAAATGCAGCCTCTCTAAAAAATAAAGTCTCATCAGTACCATCTGGCAAGCCTGCATTAACAAGGAAACAGAGTGGCAGACTCAGTCTGCTTAGGATACATATTTTATACAGTACAATGTCAAGTAAAGCACAGATGTTTCTGATCTCTAGATTGAAAATGGTCAATGGAGGCTGCATTATTGCTGCACATTCTATTACTAGCCATATAAACATTGAAGTCTGTGTGCTCCTTTTGTCATCTGTGAGCACTTGCATAGGCTGTACACAACACCGTTTCTACTAAGCACTGATGCAGGAAAGAAAATGATTGCAACTAGAAGTGGGTGTTGCTGCCTAATACGTATAAATGTAGCAAGAAACCATTAGACAATGAAAGTTAGCTCCCAGATGGTACAACCATCTGGAACATAAATCCATAAAGGTACTTGTGTAGTAGTTTTGCAATGAAAAATCAGACCTCACTGAGAATTTTTAATGGGCACTTACGAACTTCACTGTTAACATTAGTGTTGATAAATGACAATTATACCTATATACAAACTTGTATTCATCAAGGTAGTCTCTAGAAGCTTGGGCTTCTACTAAAAGAGAAAGAGTATTATAAACTAATTGGTCTCAGGGAGAATGCTTCCAGTTGGTTTAGTGAAAATCTTTAATTCCATATAAGTATAGGAAATAGCATTCATCTATTTAGATTTTCTCTTGTTTTCCCATTTAAATCCCTCACAAATACTAACTAAATGCTTGCCTTAATTCTCCCTTACAATCTCATTTCACAGTTAGGCGAATAAGATAAAGAGAAATGGTAATTTATTTTCATCCTTAAAGTAAATAAAAAATGGAGTCCCTCTGCTCTAACATGATTTTCTCTAAAGCAGACTAGGAAATGAGAAAGGCTTCATCTGTCCATCATTGCAAAGGGTGTCCTTCTTAATCCCATTATCTTACTTGCAAGCCAGACCTGCAGCATCCTACAGGCCCTATTTTAATGGGGGTTCTTTCTATAATAATTTTCTCATAGCCTCCCAATTTATACTTGTAACATTGCTTTTAGGAGCATTCAAAATGGCAACTATTTGTAAACTTGCTTTCTGCCGTGTAATTTTAGAAAACTGTATTCTTTTCTGGATTTAGAAGGCCAGGGCAACATCAAGCCTATCTTCTATATGCTATAGTTTTATTTACATATTTATGTATTTTTTTTAACACTGAACTGGTTCCTCTGTTGCAGTTTTCTATGGAATGAGAGTTGAAGAACTGAAGGGCTGAATTTCAATGTGATCTTAGAAATATGCAATAAGCAGCAGAGAGATTGATTTCCTAGAAACCTGTCATAATGACATTGCACAGCATATAGGACCAGTTTCAGGATTATTCTTCACTGATCTGTGACTCAAAGCATGGGCACTGCTGACCCTAAAATCCCTATTGTTTCCCTATTAGAAGATAGAAAACATAGTCTCTGGATGATAACATACTCTGGAGGGATCTCTTTGTATGGACATGCACATATGGAAATATACAGTATCTCTCATACTTACAGTTCAGCATTTTGAATTTTCAACCCTACACTAAACATTAAATTAAAAACGTACTAGTTGTTGATATGTTATGTATTTTACTGATATAAATTCCTTAGATGTCAAGCATGAGGACCTCACAAAACATACATAAATTGGATCCCTTCATTGGTCAAGCCCAGCATTCCATCTTTGTCATACTTCTGAAATGGAATAGGGTGAGTCATTAGCTGAATATGATGTTATAGAGATGTGTATTTGAAAGCAAAAAATGGATTCAAGACTTTGTCTATGAGTACGTATTTAAATTCTGTTCACAGTGTAGTGATACATATAATTTCATTCTGGCATTTTAAGTGTCTTTAGTAGATATACTGCTTTTTAGCATTAAATATGTTCTGTGAGTTCATTCTTAGCTCCCCAGTGCCATAAAACTTCAACAGAAGGACATGGGAGATTCTAACCACACTAATGTTGTTAGAGAAATCATCATTAGTCAATGTTCTGTTTCAGCAGAGGATTGGGAGCTGAATTCCCATCTCCCTTTCTGTCTGTTTTTATCTGCCAGATGCATAGGATATTTCCCCAGGAAGCTTCAGTGCAATATGACAGAGGAAGAAACTAAATTAAGCGCCCAGACTTTGGCCATGAGCTAGTACAAAACAGATCAGTTCAAATTTCTCCCATTCACCCCAGCAGGCCACTTGTGTATTTTATTTCTGATTAAAATTATAAATCTGAAATGAACACATTAAATTGAAAACTACTCAACTCACT
The DNA here is from genome assembly GCF_008632895.1 of Mastomys coucha. NCBI lineage: Eukaryota > Metazoa > Chordata > Mammalia > Rodentia > Muridae > Mastomys > Mastomys coucha. Next base: position 16,801,366 of record NW_022196903.1, read on the forward strand.
GCTGGACACTTTGTTACTTAAAAGATATGAAAAACTGTAGGATTTGACATGTCCCCTTATATAGTCAGAATGTAAACTGAGAATAATGAGGACTTTGAGCACATTATTATGTCTTATAACCTGTCTCCAGAGGAGAAAGTGTCATAAGTTTCCAATGTTTCCTGTACTTAGTGTAGCGTATAGATTCCTAAACTGTCATAATATCACAAGTTGCTCTTCTTTTCATCATCATAAAATTATTTAGTACATGTTACATATGAAAATTGATAAGAATAACATTTATTTTACTAGGAAAAACCTATGTAGCAACAGATAAATAGACTTCTAACTTCACATATCCTATTATAATTACCATTACCAATGATATCTACTAAAAACAGAAGATAAGTCCATTGGCATGCCCTATACTGTAAACCAATAGAAATCTGTGGATTAGCCATGCCTGTAAGTCTAGGACATTCTTTTCTGAAGGAGTCTCTTTGTTTCTCACTCTTTACATTGTGTGCCTTGCCTTCTTTAATAAAAGTGGAGATAGTGTCCACTTTTTCTCTATAGACACAGATTATGTTATATCCTAGAACAAAAAGCATAGTAATACTAACAAAAGTTAGTATTTCAGCCTTAACTGTGAATTTTTTCAATAGTCCTTAACTCAATTTCTGTAAACATTTTAATGAGATAACACTATTTTTATTGTTGATAATCTTTGCTTTTAGAGAAAACCATAAATAAATATGAAGAAGAACTAAGTGACTTTTAGCTTCTCTTCCAAAACTTGTAAAGTCATAATTTCTGCAAGATATAACAGTTGCTGTAGAAAATGTATATACTGGGAATTATCATAGAACATATAAGATATAAACAGACTGCTGGGTAGTAACAATCCATTTGTTAGGGCCCCATGTGTGGTATTCTATGATGTTTTGTTTCAAATGTTTATAATTGAAATAAATCCTAACTTTCATTTGTGGATTAATTGTAATTTTTTTTATATTTAACTTTTTAGTTAAGCAAACATGTCTATTAGTTATATAGCTCAGTAAATCCTCATGTATATCCCACAGATGTAAATAAGAAAAAAAAAAAAAAGGTCGTGTACCATGTGTGTGTGTGCATAGTCAACCAGTAAAGTTTACAACTACCCAACCAATAAATATCTTTTAAACCAAGGATGATTAGTATGCTGATAGGTACTCCATGTGATGATCAATCACAGCAAAGTTTAGAAACTATCATGTAACTATTATAAAACAGCAAATGCAGACCTTTTGAATTTTAATATATTTAAAGAAACTACATTTCTTTTGTAGTGTTTCTTGATGATCGAATGGAAATTTATGTTATTGTGTTATCCAGTCATCTTCACATTAACAACTGCAGTTAAATTTTAGCCTAGACCACATTAATCTTGAAATATAAAGCCAAAATCATTGTGGCTGGTGGACAAATATCAGCATTTTACAGTGCATTTGGGTGGAATGTTAATTGTAAACTAACTGATGGTGTAACTGGAAGAAAAGATTATTCTGAAAATATTTTCTCTAAATTATCTCTAAACAGAGTATATATGTGTGAACTCTTGGCACATGAAACTGGAAAAATGTATACCTAATATCAACAGACAAGGAATATTTTTTGTCTTTTCCTGACTTTTTTTTTTTTAACTTGTGTCACATCATAATGATGAATAGATAGAAATGTGAGTTCTTTCCTGACACTCTGTCTGCTTCACTTTAGTGTAGCTATTTAATGTTGCTTAAGTTATAATTTACTACCACCTCATCATCTCTGTCCTCAGGAGCTATGTCATGAGGTGACTGCCAGTGACAGGGTAGCATTATTCATCTGAAAAGTAACCCTGTTGGACAAGATACTGAATCCTACCCTTAATTACAAAATATTAGAGTAAATGTCATATACTTTCTGTAGTACATTTTCTATGGAGGCATGTAAACTTGTGGAACAAGCTAACATAATATGCTTATATTTAATGGAACAAAACCTAGAAAATGGACCTGTACCTTTAGGGTAGTGATAGGAGCCTGGACAACAATATCCTCTAAGAAAAATGCTAGAAGCATAGTTAGTATGTTCTGAGTATTACTTTGCTAGACCTGATGACCTGTTATTATTCCTTTCTTAGAATCAACAGCTGGGAAATGGTAACCTTTGAGTGCGAGGACACAAGTCAGAGAAAAGCATCACCTGAAAGAGTAGCTGGAATTAAAGTTCCTTGTGCCGTGGTGGAAACACAATAGACTTTGCCATAGCATAATTTAGTCATAAATATTGTTGCTTAGCTTGCCATCCTGGGCCATTTGGTTATCATGCTCCAAGTTCATCTAAAATGGTAATAATCTTAAGCTTTTTATAAAATTACAAGCAAATTTGAAATACATTATACAAACTAATTGGTCCCTGAATTGTCTTGGTTTTTAATTTTTTTTTATTTAATTTGCTATCTTTAAGGAGGAAGCCTATTTTCCTTCTTTCTTTCTTTCTTTCTTTTGTTTTTTTTTTTTGTTTGTTTGTTTTTTGTATTTTTTTTTGTTTGTTTGTTTTTCGAGACAGGGTATCTCTGTGTAACCCTGCTGTCCTGGAACTCACTCTGTAGACCAGGTTGGCTGCAAACTCAGAAATCCATCTGCCTCTGCCTCCCAATCTGCTGGGATCAAAGGCATGTGCCACCACTGCCCAGCGGAAGCCTATTTTCTTATGCAAAGATTTTGTACTAGACACAACAGTTTGGTAATCTTGACTTAAAATTTAGGAATCAAAAGAATACATGTAGACTGAAAGATGGGAAACCTGTGCCCAACAGGACTCTTGTGAGATCGAAATCTGTAAGGGAAAGCTTATGAAGCTTTATGATCTAGATTCTTTATGAACAGTTTGCCAACATCCTCTCAGAAATGAAAACCAAGCTGAAATTTGTTTCTGTCAACGGGCAGGCAATACTGTATAGATGTTTCCTGATAACCAGAAATGCTGGAGGTGACCCTTAAATTTAAGTTTTCCAATCATCATTCGTTCTAGTTCTAGTCATCCTAGTTAGTAGGCTTCCTGACACTAAGTGGACATGCCAAATCCTATTTTCACAAGTCATGGATAGTGTCATGTTGTCTGGAGCTTACACCTGTGCTGGCGATTATACAGTGTGCTCCAAGAAAACCCCCGTATGGTGGGTCATCTAAGGAGTTGACCTGGCTACTCACCACCATGGTTACTGGGAATAATGTGTGTGTTGATAGCAACAAGGAATATCTTTAAAACCTGAAGTCAATCCAGGTCAGGTTTCTTGGCTTAAGGATTTCTTTATCCGACTGATTTTTCTCTATGTGGTCGTCATTTGAACAAGTTATTCTAATCGAATGAGATGTCGTTTCTGTCATCTGTGTTAAAGAAGAAGAAACTTCTGAACATCCCACCTACTACTAAATCTACCTCCTGTCACAATTGTGTTTTTTCCAGGGAGATTATATTTCTAACTCCAGCTCATCCTTAGAGGCAATACAGTGTCTTTATAATTATATTTAACTGGTCTTTCTTCAGTAATCTAAGCGCTGGTTAAAAAAGCAAAGAAATAAAAAAAATAAACATTTATTCTATTCCAAAGTGATTTTTCTTCTAAAGTGTTCCCATTTTTAAGTCTCTGTTAGTCCCAAGCCAGCTCTAGGGTCAAATGTCCAGAACCTAAAGAGGAACTGTCCAACTTGTATCTTAACACCCCTCATTTCCTTGTTTCTTAACCACATCCAAGTTGCTCACTCTTTTAATGACCTTGCTATTTTTTCTTCTGAATTAATAGTTTTTTAAGATGGATTACTTGTGAGACTTAAGAAAATAAATAAATACATAAAGTAGCTGACACAGAGTGAGCAATTTTTAGCTATAGTTAGCATGTGTTCTAGTAAAAGCAGACATTCTTGGTTTTGTCACTACCGGAGTTCCATGGTCCATAAAACCATTTAGCCTAAAGGGAACCTTTAGTTACACATGTCAGTTAATCAAATAGTTATTGCTTAAACTAATCCATAGAGTGGGTAATATTGCATTAAGTAGCCAGCCCACTTTATTCATATATTTTATAAGCTCTATATGGCAGTGAGCATACTATAACTAAATGTTCTTGCATTACATTATTTTTCTGCTGCATGATATGTGGAGGAGGATGGGAGCTGGCAGGCAAGGTGCAGAATGTTACTGTTTTACATAGCCTCCAGTATCTTGTTCGTTTTGTGTGTGTGTTTAAAATATCCATTATTTTTCCCTTCTCAATGAGTCATGTATTTATTTGTATTAGAAGACATCTCAACCTAATTAAATACAAATGGGACATCACCACCAAAATGAAGAAGGGAATAAAATATTCAGTCACAGCGTGGCTGCTGTTTTTGATCATTAACATTTGCCCCAAACTCCTGAACTCCTGCAGGCCAACCCAGTCAAGGTCCCTCAACCCCGAGGAGAATCAGGGTTCTGGTCCTCAAGTGGGCAAGGAGTCAGCAAGTAACAAACAGACACACACGAGAGAGTGCTCAATCTGAGTGTAATTTCTCAAAGTAAGCATCAGACTTTTATAGTCATACAGAAGAAATAGGGAAGTTCGGTAATACAACAGCCAAGGTACATCAAGGTCATCTGATACATAATGATTCTTAAAAAAAATAAATAAAAGAAAAGAAAACCAGAAAATGCATACATGAAAATCGTCAGGAACTAGGCAGTGATTAAAACTGAGATAAAGTCAGCCTGATCTGAAGTACTCTAGTTCCTTCTTAGACCACAACCCACCTTCTTCCTAGACCACTGTAAATTCCTGTATATGGGAGTGACTCAGTTATTGTTCTAAGTATTTATGGTGGACCTCCATTTACCAGCAGAGCCCACCAACTTTCTTCTCTTAAGTAATGTAGTCTGCCATACACGACTGTAATGAGAATTCTAAGTTTACTTTGTTGAACTTGCCCTGGGATTATTAACTCTCATCCAGTAAACTGCAATGCCTGATGTCTTTCACTATCTCTCTTTCAACACTGGAGGCAATTCGTCTGAATAAGTAACATTCTTTACAAAATTCCAAGCCCAGGGTCAGCTCAGCATTGACTAGGACGTTGGAACACTGGTGGAGGCCAGGAAACAATGTCCAATCTAACTTGGGTATTTGTCAAATCATTCCTTGGGGGCACCTCTATACCTATAATAGAATACTCAAAGAAAGCATGCAAAACCCTCCATCGACTAGCACAAGGACAAATTTGGACCATGTCCGCTTTATGGGGCACCAAGGGCCACCAGGAGACCAGTCCTTCTACTTGAAACATTTTGCCTCAGGACTGCGACGAAGTTTTTGGACTTGCCATGCAGACTCCACTGGAATGAGTGTGGCACTGAACATCCTCTAACCTTTCCAAATGTGAACCTGCAGGGCTGGCCTCAATTTAAGGCTAAGGTGGTAAATTAGGTAACCATCATCACAGAACTTGTAACGAATAGTTGCTTTGCTCCCCAAAGCCATCATATGGCTGCTCTTCAGTCTAGCGTCAGTGCACACCTGTTAAAATGCAAAGGTGTGAAGGAGCTGCAATGCAGTAACTTGGGTTGGTTTAGAAGTCACATGCTATCTCGTACCTTAAGCTACGAGTTTACTCTCTGCTAACTGTCTGTTGCATCAAATGGCTTAGAGTAAAATTCTAAGGAGAGAGGTATTTAATTTTAAGAGAAAGAGTAACAGACACCAGTGAACTCTGGTGTATTCCGTGGGCTATGGGTGAAGATACGCTATGTATGTCCCACAGTTGTGATAAATGTGCCACTTTGGTCCTAGATGCCAGCTGCCAGGCCATATGGGCAGGTTCTAGGAAGGAGAGTAAATGGGTACACCCTGTACTTTCTGCTCAAAATTGTGGTGAACCTAAATTTACTTTATAAAAATAAAATGTATTAACTTTTAAGAACTATGAAATCAGAATACACTTATAAAATACATTACAATATAGTATAAAGAAATCGCTTACTGTCCTATCCCTAATCATGACTATAACTTCAGTCATCTTTTGCTTTGCTTGCTACTGAGGTTTTATAAATTTACATAGTAAAGATGCTTGACTAAAACACTGAGGAAAGAAGCAACTATTGTTCAAGGCAATTAGTCTGAGTAAGCACTATAGCTCGACAAATACTGACAGCATTTATCTGGAACTGTTAGATTAATATTGGACCAAGTATAATTCGACCACATTTGTTGAATATTTCTATTTTAACTCTATACTTGAGAGATGGAATCAGGATGAATGTCTATGAGACTAAAGAATTAGTTCAGTCCATTAAGTGTTCACTAAATAAGCATAAGGAATTAAGTTTGAGTCCCAAAACCTTAAAAAAAAAAACCTTGTTTATGTAGTCCATTTCTGATCATAACGTCTATATTTCTTGTCACTGGTTTTTGTCTTCAAAATAATTAGAGTTTATCATTTTCTTATAATGATAATCATGATGATATGTTCTGACCATGTACTCATCATCAATCATTGATCATTAATCCCACTAATTTGGCAAAGAGACAAACAAAAACAAAACAAAACAAAAAAGCACTGAAAGCAAACATAGCCAAAATATGGACTTGATAAAGATAATTCCATGTATAATTTCTATATTACCTCCTAAGGTTATTTCTGAAACTTGCCAAAACAGGAAATATGCCCGAAAGCATTTACATTAGATAAAGTGCATGGTAGACATTTGCGATGATATTGACATACAATATGCAAGACTTGTAATTTCTCTATCTCTCATAGATTTTCTCTATGCATGCTTTTATCACCTAGTCCTACTTAATACCTGCCGCATTTATATCAATATATTGTATCACATATTAAGGGAAAATTGTGTAAGGAAAGTAGCATTTTCATTTTGTGTAAAGAGGTGCCAGGAAGCAAACTCCCTATTATCATCTCTGTGTGTGCCTTGTACTGATGACAAAAAATGGAAAATACCTTGTCCTCAAATAATAATTCATGTAAAATATATCTTTCATTTACTATGATAAAGTATTTTCTGGAAATTTTAATATTTACTTCTCTAAGTGAAAATTTCCATTAACATTTCTATTTATAGGCAGAAGATAATAAAGGAAGCCAGGGGAAAAGCCCTAACAAAAATCTGTACCACTGACTCTATGACAGTTTATTGTTCTAGCCTCTAGATATCATGATTTCTACCAGTCGAGGAAGACAGAATGATCTTTTACCTGTTACACAGTATCATCCCCAAATAACCATGCTACATAATTTTATTCAAAGACTGTATAAGGAAAGCACGATCTACTCTAATAATGTATAAATCATTAATGTTTAATACATCACTATGTATGTTTATAGAAATGATAGTTGAACTCATATATGATAGTTCAACTCATGGTTCAAATGAGAACATTCATTTGAATCCAACGCTACCCAGAGATGTAAGTGTTCTCTGCATTTTTGCTTCAGACAACAATTGAAACAAATGTATTGAAATTCATGACTCACACTTGACTTCAGGCAATATAAACTTAAAATTCAAGGGTGTAGTGTTGTGTTCAGAGACAATGTGAAGCTACCTGAATACAGTCCCATCAGTTAGAGACAAAGGAAAAGCAGAGCTTGAACTGTAATTTTTTTATCATGCTATTACGTCACTGTTTATTTATAAAAATATGAATATGCTCCAGATTTTATAGATTATATCTCACATAATATGTACTCGTAGAATTTGAACAGTAACATTTTATTCATATTACATAGCAGATAGTTTATATTGCCACACTATGATTTCTCTTACCAATATAGGATACTATTAAATATTGATCATGTGCAAATTGTGCTGAAGTTTTATGAAACTACAGTCTCTTTGAGAATAAAATTTGCAGGCACTTTTTCTGAAAAGAATACTATCAAACTTGCAACACTGTTTTTGTTTTCACTTAATGAAATATCATAAAATATTATTTGTTTAGGTCTGAAATGTATTTTATCATTACCATCTTGTTAGATGAATAAGTGAGAAATGATATATAAATATATTTACAAAAGAACTACAAAAAATTAAGATGACATATTATTTCCTAAAATAAACCCCAAAGTCACAAATTATTTTCAATAATAACATATACTCATATTATCTCTTTCTCTGCCTCTGTCTCTGTCTCTCTGTCTGTATCCTACCCTTATTCCTTCCTCCCACCCCACATGTCTGTGTGTGTGTGTGTGTGTGTGTATCTGTCTGTTTGTCTGTCTGTCCTTTTAATCCTCTATGCTTCCCTGTGTTCTCCCTGTCTGTATTCTGTTTTGTTTTTAAGTTCTGGGGAATAAACATCAAAAATGCCATATAGTAGTGTAGTGCTATTTCTGAAATATAACTCTTGCCCCTCACCCTTTTATATGTTTTAATGTGAAGTAAGGTTTGTCCATGTTTTCCAGTTTCCCCAGAAGTTCATGAACTTACTAACCTCTGACCTCAGTCTTTTAAACAACAGAATTAATAGACCAATACCATCAGGCCTACATGTAATTATAATTTGTGGGAAAGATGTTTTAAGAAATATTTGTGAAACATAATCCAGTGCTTTTTCAGAAGATTTCTATAGAGTTTATTTTGATCATTGTCAATATGAACTTCCTATTTGAGTAACATAAAAATCCCTATGCTTTTATAGAAATGGTAGTTCATTTGATTGTTTCCCTGTTTCAAATGAGAACATTTGTTTAATTTGGATGCGAACCAAAGAAATAAGCGTTTTCTGCATCTTTGCTGGAGAGAACAATTGAAAGGAGAAAGAATCAGAATATACAAGGAATAGGTAATCTGTTGTGATAGTAAAGTGAATGGATGCCAGTTCCAGACCAAAACATAGATGCGCATCTTAAAATATTAAGACTTTCCAAAACATACATGTGTATCTTAAAGTATCAAGACTTTTATTCAGCTATGCAACACACCCGTGGGACCAGCATGTGGAGACCTGCAGGACAAGCAGGCCAGAAGCCAGCATACATTATATGTTGTGGCCTTATATCAAAATAACATAAAAGAATTTTACTATAAAAGATTTTCAGGTTTAAATTGATAAAGACTATAAAGTTTTACACTAATTTTTGACATAGAAATCTGCTTCCACATAATGACTAGGGAAAAAAAACATTAAAATTCACAATGATTCTCTTCACTCGCATGCTAATATGTTCTTCGAACATACTGAACATCTTAAAACATTAAGACCTTTGATACTCAGCTGACTGAAATGTCAGAAACAGATCACCATGAAGAACAAAACCACTCAGAGTAGGCTTGTTCACTGTTGATAAATCATTAGTGTGGGAACCTTTGATATGTATTGTCAACTAAGATTTAGAAGACAGATACACTACAGAGATACACTGCAGAGACAAATTGTCAAATAATGATTGAATATTATTTTTAAAAGTTACAAAGTAGTTCTTTTTCATGGATTCTTTGCTTTTTTCTTTTTACTTATTCTATTCTCAGGTCATACATTGTGACTGCTCACTCCCCTCTCTCCTCTCCCTCCTTTTCTTCCCCTCCGGACTTTCCCCCAAGCTCCTCTCTGCCCCAGATGAAGTGCTCCTACATTTCCAGTCAGAAAAGAGAGGCCTCCTAGGGACATTAGCTGCCTGTGGCAGAATGTGATATCATAACCAGGCACAAAACCTCATTATCAAAGTTGAACAAGGCTGACAAAGGATCAAAGTCTCTCCCACTTCCACTGCTAGGACTCCTAAAAAAATACCCAACCTAAACAACCACAGCATGTATACAGAGGACATAGTTCAGACCCATGCAGGCTCTGTTGATCACTTCAGTCTCTGTGAGCCCCTATGAATTTTGCTTAGTTGATTTTGTGGGCAATATTCTTCTTGTGTCCTAGATCCCTCTGGCTTCTATAATCTCTCTGACCCCTTTTCTGCAAAGTATGGTTGTGGGTCTCTGAATATGATTCTAGCAGCTTCCAGGAAGCCTCATTGATGACATTTGAACTACTGTGCAGCAGGATGTCATTAGAAATCTTTTTAATCATTTGTTTGTTTGTTTGTTTTTTGCCAGTCATATTTTGTTTTACCTTAGGTCTCTGGGCCATCCAGCTTCTGATTCCCAGCCATCCAGGCACTGTCATACATGGGCTTTCTCTGCTAGCATGGGCTTCAAGTCATACCAGTCTTTAGTTGGCCACTCCCAGGTCTGTTACACCATAGCCCCAGCACATCTTGCAGGCAGGTCAAATTGTAGGTTGAATGTTTTATAGCTAGGTTTGTGCTCCTGTCCCACCACTGAAGCTTTGCCTGATTATACATGATGAACCATCAAGGTTTTGTTTCTAGGAGTCCTCATTTGAGTCATTCTCAGAGGTTCCAGGAACTTTCCCCTGCATTAGGTTTCCATACCCTCCATCTAATCACAATCCTCTCCCCCGTGTACTTCCCCACTTCTTCCTTTCCTCTACCATCTGGTCCCTCTTGTTCCTATCCCCACTGGCCCCCAATCCACCTGCAAATTCTATTTTATTTGCCCTTTCCAGAGAGAGTCATATATTTCACCTTAGAGCCCTCCTTGCTAGTTTGCCTCTCTAGATATGTGGATTTTAGTGTGGATTTACTTAACAGCTAATAGCTACTTCATATATAAAATCAAGAATAAATTTACTACCCTAGAGATAATCATGTGTTAGTTTAATTGCACTAATTAATTTATACATCTGAGATAATTGGACACTGGCATAGTCCTAGGGGCAGAGAAACTTAGCTATCTACTCCATTGTATACATTTCCCAACTATATTCGCACCAACATTATACTTAACTAAAAGACTCATTTTATTGATGACTTTATGGCTATCTAAAAAGAAATGAAGCTATGCAACTTTTAGTCATTCAAGGCAATAGTTTCCTTGTCTTTATCACTTTTTGCCTTTCATCAAATAATATTAAAATACCACTAGCTTATACTGCCTTTGTGTATAATGCACTCAAATAATTTTAACTACAATTAAATTAGCAAAAACTGTGTATGTTCTACAGAAGTAAGATACTTATGATTTATGATGTCTCAATATAACTCATCAAGCCATCTAGATCCTGTTTTAGCCGTGACTCCTCTTAATTTGTTATAATTTAGGGAAGAACATGCTGTAGAAAGTTTCATTGATGACAATGTTTATAAACTTGTAAGTTTTGCTGAGATTCGAACATGGACAGATTGACTTCAACCTTAGATGTTAACCACTTGTTTTAACTCTTTACACATAAAGACTCTATGCTCTATGTTATGGACTGAACTTATAGCAAACATCAAGTTGCCCTATTTATTACACTTATCAAAGTTCTTAAGAATAATGCAGCATTTTAACCAGGTGTTAGAAGGCTTATGGCCTCCAGAAAGGGGAGTTTGAAGAAAGAGACATTAGGAAAAGGAACTGTAGTAATTTAGAGCTTGTGAATGTCAAGTTTGAGTCACCAGAATGACAGCCAGGTGGCAAAGCACAATAGGCAACTAGAATGTGAGTCTGGATCACTTAGCTTTCGAAAGGTCAGAGCTAGATATATACATCTGTGAGTTATCTACATGGAAGTGATAGGAAAAACATTAGAAATGCCTGAGATCGTCTAAAAGGGGAAATAACAAGGCAAAGTATTCTTGAAAGGATTTTCACTTCTTAAGAAAGGTGGAAATGAAGAACAAAAGAATGTTGGCTAAGATCATTCACTAGAATTGTACTAGGAAAATAAGAAGTGCAAGAGTTGCTAAGTATAATAACTGTGGGACAGGCAGAAAATGCAAACAGAGATGGCCAGTGGGGATAACACAGACACTGAAATATTAGAAAGCTATTTACTCCTAAGATGAAACAAGCAATGTCTTTCAAAACACTAATTGTGTTTGATTGATAAATATATAAAAAACAAAGAGTTAGAAATATCCACTGCCTACAGTCATTATAAGAAGAAAGATGCGTATATGCAGGTCTGTGTCTGAGGGCAAAGAATCCATATGGATTTGTTGTTTATAATTTTTGCTTTGGATTCTAAACCTTATATTGTGAAGAAATTTGACTGTTAGCTACAGAAGAAGAGTAGGTCCAAAGTAAAGAATACATACAAATAAATAAAAGCTAATGGGTTCATGAGGAGTATTGTTTTTAAGGAATCAAGAGATATTGGGCTGAGGAGATGGCTCAGCAAGTACAATGTCTACAACAAGGGAAGCTGGGTTAGGATCACCATAACCCATGGGAAATCTGAGAATACTGGAAACATCCATAACTCCAGAGATGGGGTCCCGTGGAGATGGCCCTTTCCTGAAACTGATTGGCTACTCAACTTAGACAATTGGTAAGTTCTACATGGAGTGAAAAACACAATCTTCAGAAATAAGTGAAGAACAACTTAGGAAAGCGTACAACATCCATTCCTGGCCTTCATACATAGGTAGACATATCTACATGCACCCATATACAAGTGAACATATTTCCATGCCCACAAAACTTAACATGAAGTTAATGGATTAATGGGCACATTGATGGAAATGCTATGGTTCAGCTTTCATTTTAAGTTTTTACTGTCTTTGAAGACTTAATTTCTACTTTTGTATTTAGGAAGAGTTTGTAGATATATTAATGTTTCAAAGTAGCTCAACGTATGCCTTTGGCCCTCTTAGTCTTTTAGTGAGGACAGTTCTAGACTTCTGATTTTTAAGTTTCTAAAAGCTTTACATATTCTACTTTTATCCAGACATACAAGCTACTTCTCTAGATGGAGAGAGAAATATTTCTTCCCCAGAAGCAACTAATGTTTAGTTTAGAATATATTTCTATAGATGTTTTTGTAATACTCTAAAATTAGTTTTAATATCTTGAATCAAATGAAACAGTTAGCTGGGTGGTGGCGCACGCCTTTAATCCCAGCACTTGGGAGGTAGAGGTAGGTGGATTTCTGAGTTCGAGGCCAGCCTGGTCTACAGAGTGAGTTCCAGGACAGCCAGGGCTACACAGAGAAACCCTGTCTCGAAAAACCACCACCACCACCACCAACAACAACAAAACAGTTATACTTTTTGTCTGATAAGACATTTCATTCTTTTTAATTTTTATTTTTCTAATCATATGTTAAATTTGTAATGCAGTTTTCAGATAAATCTTCCAACTACAAGAACTGGCTACATGCATTGTCATTTATTTTAATATAACAAGTGTCAATATGTATTAAGAGAGTTATCAAATTGAGAGCTATATGTCTTTGAATATTTCCTCTATAACAGCAATAAAAAATAAGCACATAAGCATACAGCTACCTTCTGTATTGGAAGTCCAATCTTTTATATTTTAACAAACACACACACAATTTCTTTTGGAGAAAAGGAATAAATTAGGTTGATATAGATATATTCCCATAGAAATCAATTAATAATAATAATAATAATAATAATAATAATAATAATAATAATAGTATATTTTAGTCAAGTGTTACCTCATTCCAACTCAATATTTTTTTAAATTTTAATTTGCAATGGAGTACTGGGAGAAAGTTTCTGGAGGTATAATATGTGTAATAGAGGCATGAAACTCATATTTTTGGCTTTGGGCTACAAGTGCCTTTACCTGTTAAGCCATCTCGTGAACCAAGGGGTCTTAATACAAGGTGATTGAAACAAAAACAAAAACAAAAACAAAAAAGAACTAAACTAAACAAACAAAAACAGCTTAGAAAATCACAGGAAATTCCAAAATTACAAATACTACATTCTTCTTGGAATGAAAAGTTAAAGTAAGAAAGGTTGACTACAGGTGAGAAGAGGCAGCAATCATTTGCTCATCCAGGCTCTGGAGACGGTACTAGAGTGCAACTTCCCATGGACCTCGAAGGTAGATTCCACATTATAACCAGAGTACAAAACAGCAGCAAAGATGAGTATAAATGTCCATCAGGAATGATGGGAAACCCTGACCTCTTTTCAAGTGCACTTATTCCAGATTTTTCATCTTTCTCTTTTTCTTTCTTTTGCTCTTTTTTGTCTTTTTTCTTTAGCTTTTTCCTTCGTACTTTCTTCTTTCTTTCCTTTGCTCTTTCTTCTTTACTTTTCTTGCTGCCCTTCCTTCCTCCATTCCTTCCTTTTTTCCTTCCTGTATTTACTGTCTTTCCTTATAAGTCAAATACTGTATTTGAGAAAAGAGAAATTTATAAAAGGACTTCCCAAACTGTCCTTTTAAACATTTCCAATAGGCTCAAAATTTATGGGACTCGAACTTGGAGAATGCTAGGGAAATCAATGTTAGCTTTCAGTACCATTCCAAATGAATTGAGCTGTTAAAAAAAAATAAAAAGCTACAAAGGAAACATTCTGTCATGGAACAATGTCAGTGTGTTCTTGACTGACATAAGCAAATTGGAACTCTAAGAAGGATCAAGTCTGCAAATGGCTTTGAAAGCCATAAATTGTAAAATCGATATGCTAAGCTATTGGAAGTCCCTGTGAGAAACATGGAGCTGTATCACTCCAGGATCCTGCCTGGCACTCTCTAACACTTACTATGCACTTTCAATAAATTAAATTTAAACAGTTTGTTCTTCCTTCTTGCCAAATAGGCATATAGTTCTTACTAGAAATGGGAACATTTCTTTTGAGTAATATGGGAAAGCAACTATGAATGAAAGGAAGAAATGGCATGAAAGAGAGATGGAGAGAGACCATCATTATTGAGGCAAGCAGCAACCTAACTTTTTTTTACATCCTAAATGGTGCCCCTCCCTCGTGGTTCCCCCTTACAGACCCCTCCTGCCTCCCCATCTTCTCCACTTCTCTTCTGATAGGATTGCTTCAAGTATGTCTCCATTTAATTTGATATTGGCTGTTTGTTTGCAGTAAACTGCTTTTATTATGTCTAGGTATGGGCTTTGAATTCCTGATCTCTCCAATACTTTTAGCATGAAGGGATGTTGTATCTTGTCAAATGCTTTGCCATCCCATAGTCACAACTCTGACCCATAATTGTTCCTGTCTGAAAGAATTACAGGGATCAAATGGAGAGGACCCTGAGGAAATGAAGGTCCAGAGACAGACCCAAAGTGGGAACCAGCTCAATGGGAGTTCCCAAGACCTGACACTATTACTGAGGCTATAAGCGCTCACTAAAAGGGACCTATCATGACTGCCCTCCGAAAGACCCAACAAGTATCTGAAAGAGACAGATGCAGATATTTGCACCCAACCAATGGACAAGCTGCTGATCCCTGTGGTTAAATTAGGGAAGACTGATAGAAGCTGAGAAGGATAATCTTGTAGGATAACCAGCAGTCTCAATTAATCTGGACCCCCGAGATCTCTCAAACACTGCACCATCAAACAGACAGCATATACCAGCTGATATGATGCCTCCAACACATACAATAGAGGACTTCTGGGTCTGTGTTCATTCAGAGATGATGCACCTAACCCTCAAGAGACTGGCAGCCCCAGGGAGTTTAAAGGTCAGGTGGGCTGTGGTGGTTGGGACATTCATGTGGAGGCAGGGGATGAGGAGGAGGTATGGGATGTGGAACAGTCAGAGGTTGGATGGGGGGGCTAAAATATGGAATGCCTATAGGAGGAACAATAATACGAACTAATCGGTAACCCCAGAGCTCCCAGGGACTAAAGCACCAACCAAAGAGTACACATGGAGGGACCCATGCCTCCAACTGCATATGTAGCAGAGGATGGCCTTGTGGGACATCAATGAGAGGAGAGGCCCTTGGTGTTGTGAAGTTTGATGCCCCAGTGTAAGGGAATGCCTGGATAGGGAAGCAAGCGTGGGTGGCTTAGTAAGCAGGGGGAGGGGGGATGAGATAGGGAGGTTTTTGCAGGGGAAATGAGGAAAGGAGATCAACTTTGAAATGTAAATAAAGAAAATGTTTAATAAAAAGTAAAAAAAATAAATAAAGTAAAGTAATTAAAAAACTGAAATAGCATTTATAAAACAAAATACAATGAGTGGTTGATTTAGAAAAGTAAAGTTATTCTGATTTTTTAATTTAATCTAATCTTTGTCCCCTTTATGAAGTATTTTAGCAATCTGTATTTGAAAAAAATTATTTGAGTGTGCCTTATTACTCTTTTAAAAGGGAATAATATAAATGTAAAAATCCATAATAATTAACAACATAGTTTGAGCCTTATGCATAAAAATTAATGTCAAAGTATATCTTCTAGAATTTCTGTAAAAGGCACTATTGAAGAAGTTTCTCTGAGTAATCTTGTCCAATTTTCTTCAGACATTTCAGAATATAGAATGTTAGATAATTAGGACAAATCAGCAATTGCTGCTAAATGTTAACAACTATCCTGATTAAAATTACTACTCGGATGGAAATGCATTCAGTTTTTTTAAATATGTATTAATATTTTGTATACTAAATGTATGGAAAATAATACTCTATTCCCATTTACAACAGTTTATATTTGTATATCTAATGTACCACATCAAAAATACATGACATAAATATGAATTTATTCATACATAGAAAAAGGGTTTATGCATCTGTGGATCAGTCTAAAATCAATGTAATTGAATTATCTTCAGTTAACTTACATATCCGAAATCCATATGTGTAAATATTATATGAAATGCCCTCATATTTCTTATGTTTAATAATTATAGTATACACTTTAAGATTATTAACATTAATAGAAAATTAGTTCTATAATTCCATTGACTATTTTAAAATAGACATTCATGTAATTTTGGAATTTGAAAAGTAAACTTAAACTTCTTAGTGAAACAATTTATACTAACCTGCTGTGAATAAACAGCATCACAGAAATACTAGAAGCACTACCAAGGGCTTCTGAGCTCCCTATCTCCCTGACGTGATGCCCAGCTTGCTAACAAGGGTCAATTTTCTGATGTTCTTTACCAGTGTTGCATTTACAGTGATTTATACGGAGATTAAAATGCTTTAATTTGCTATATTGCACCCTATTGCATACTTATCAAATTAATAAATATTGTAGTGGTGACATTTTGCATAATGAAAACTAGGCTTTTGGCCCCATCCTAAAGGTACAAACAAGGGCATCTGCGGTTAGAAGTAATAATTGTTTGGTATTTGCAATCTTAAAAAAAATTAGTGAAGATTGTGTAGGAGTATACTGTAGTTGCTTTACAATAATTCTAACATAGATGCATAGAATATCTGAAACATTAGAAATATTGCTATAACATTTACTTCTATAAGCCATCCATATTTAGGGGTGGTGTGAGAAAATGAAATTCATTTTGTACCCCCCAAAACCCAAAAATATATTATTAAAGTAGACTCAAAAGGTATATTTCACATTAGCCAGGATCCTGAAATGACTTTGCCACTGAAAATAAATGGCTAGATTCTGGCCCAGGGCAAAGAACACAATTCAGTAATATCAGTCATATCCTGCTGCTCTTGACTTTGGGTACAAATAAATCACACAATATTTTCCTGGAAATCTTTCTGATATGAAAAGAATCAGAGTGGTAACATTGGATCAGAGTGTCACTGCACCAGTACCAATTATAGTGGTTGCATATGTCTTTAAATGTCTTTTAAATTCATTACTCTTATGTGAGCTAAGTAGTTATTAGACCCAAGACAAGAGGACATATGTAATATTTTGAAGAAGAATCATGTATAAAGCAATTTTAATCCAGCAACAAGATTGCTCTGCCAAGGAATTATATCCAAAGTCCTTCTAGGTCTATGTGATCTGGCTGAAAAGCAGAGACATGCTCTGGATTACAGTATGCTCTGACTAGAATACAGACATACCCTTAGCACACACCTTTAATCCCTAACAATGTAAATAAAATTGGTTTTTAGAAGGAAGCAGAAATATTTGAAAATGATATCTAATTGGGGAACAGGCAAAGTGATGAATCAGAAATATTTGACAGGAACCAAAGATAGGTTACATACAATGTTCAGGAGAACAGCACATGGAAAGAGATGCAACTTAAGAGTGCAGCACAGAGAGGGAGGGAGGAAGAGAGAGAGAGAGACAGAGACAGAGAGAGAGAGAGAGAGAGAGAGAGAGAGACAGAGAGAGAGACAGAGAGACAGAGAGACAGAGAGAGACAGAGACTGAGACACAGAGAGACACAGAGAGAGACAGAGACACAGAGAGACACAGAGACACAGAGAGAGAGGGAGAGACAGAGAGAGAGAGAATTTTACTGGAACAGCTTTACAGAAACAGGTTGCAGGTAAAGACAAAATGAACCAGAGGAGCCAGATTAGAACAGATTGCCAGAGTTAGTTTGAGGCCAAGTAGAACAATTCACTGAGAAGCTTAGGAAAACCAACTTGAACCAAAACAGCTGAGTTAACCCAGCCAACAAGAGTTCATAAAGAGTAAGAAAGGGTGAGTTTATTCAGCAGTAAGCCTCTGAGATGACAAATCATCTATATCAGGCAAATGAAAGCTGTTTTCAGTCATGATTCTAATAAGTAAATTTATAACTGAATTTCACTGTCACTGAATTGTTTCAAAATGTTATCTTTATAAATCAGAGAATGAATGAATAGATTTATCAGAAATACAGAAGGAGCACATGACATAAGCTATCATGAAGCTCAGAATCGAGAGCACAAGTTATAGAGTGGACCTCAGAAATCCTACGGTGTTCTGAATTCTGTGCCATACACCTTTATGGCTCTACTCAGAGTCTTAAACATTATTTAGAATGTTTCAAAGATGTTGGTATTGACAAGGGAATTCAGAAGGATATGATGAAAAAATATCAATCTCAAAAGAACACACATGGTATGTGGATATTAGCCCAGAAGCTCGGAATACCCAAGTTAAAATCCACAAACCACAAAAAAAAAAAAAAAAAAAAAAAAAAAAAAAAAAAAAATTCAAAGAGTTTGGATACTTCGTTCCTTCTTAAAAAGGGGATCAATATACCCATGGAAGGAGTTTCAGAGGCAAACTATGGAGCAGAGAGTAAAGGTAAGACAATCCAGAGACTGCTCCACCTGGGAATCCTTCCAGTATTCAGTCATCAAATCCAGACACTATTGTGGATGCCAGCAAGTGCTGGCTGACAGAAGCCTGAAATAGCTGTCTCCTGAGAGGCTCTGACCATGCCTAACTAATACAGAAGTGGAAGCTCACAGCCATCCATTGTACTAAGCATAGGGTCCCCAATGAAGGAGCTAGAGAAAAGACCCAAGGAGCTAAAGGGTTTGCAGCCCCTTAGGACAAACAACAATATGAACTAACTAGTACCCTCAGAGCTCCCAGGGACTAAACCACCAAACAGAGTGCACATGGTGGGACTAATGGCTCCAGCAGCATATGTATAGCAGAGGATGGCCTAATCAGTCATCAGTGGGAGGAGAGGCCCTTGGTCCTATGAAGGTTCTATGCACCAGTGTAAGGGAATACCAGGGCCACGAAGTGGGAGAGAGTGTTGGTTGGTGAGCAGGGTGAGTGGGGAGGGAACAGGGTTTTGTTTGGTTTGGTTTGGTTTGGTTTGGTTTTTCTTTCATTTCTTTTTCTTTCTTTTTTTTCAGAAGAAAAACTAGGAGAGGAGATATTATTTGACATGTAAATAAAGAAAATATCTAATAAAAAAATTCTAAAAAGAAAAACAAAAGAAAAACTTTTGATTAGAAACACCCAGGCTTCTAGCACAGTATGCTGTGTGAATGAGGAATGTCCCTGAAAGGCTTAGCATTTGAAGCCTTGGTCAGAGTTTGCAGTGTTGTCTGAGACATTGGTGAAGTTTAGGAGGTGTGGTTTTGTCTCAGAAATTATGCCACTGGTTTTGAGGTTAAAGGACTTATGCCTTTTTCAGTTTACTTTCTGCTTCATGCTTGAGGCAGAGAATGTGAACTGCAATCTCCATCCCATTTGCTGCCTGTTGCTACCACTCTTCTACACAATGATGGACTCTTATCTATTTGGAGACTTAAGCCCAAATACACTTTTGCTTCATTCAACTCAATTGCCTCTATCATGGAATTTTATGACATCAACAGAAAAACAACATACACACATGGGGATAATCCTGGGTCCCCAAATCTGAAAAACTGAGATTCTTCATATGATATGCAACAAGGATATCAGTGTTGTATCTGACTCATATTTGAGTAACAGAAACATCTCCAGTGTTGGGCTCACTGGGGTAAAGAAAGTACACAGAGCAAGAAAAACATTGCTACATTTTGAATATGCCTACCAGATGTATGTTGAAATACAAGGGTCATTTGGCAGTCTGGAGGGATGGACTTTTGAGAGATGAATAAATGTGGGAGATTTGCCCTTGTATATGGATGGATGTTGTTATCATGGGATCTAGGAAGAGTTCATGAATGGACTTGCCTGAAGTTCTGCATGCAAATGCCCTCTGTGTCTCAAATAAACTCAGGTGCCTTATTTTTCATATTGTGATATAGCAGTCCTTTTCATGATATAAACATCAAACTCTGACGTCTAGCTCTGTAAAAACTATGAGAAATATATTTGAGAATATTATATATGAATATGTTGCACCATTTCTACCAATCTCCCTCCAATTTTTCCTGTGCCCCCTAATGCATGTACAGTATAAGACCTCTTCTTCCTTGTGTGTTGGGGAGGTGAGTGTGTGTGTGAAATACAAAGGAAAGTGATGAATCCATTTAACATTGCTTTTATGTATATGTATTTTGGGCAGACCACATGGGATTGGAGAACCTATCAAAGCGCTCTCTTAGTTGTCATTGTCTGTAGCTCTTTGTCTATGGAAGTGGCCCTCTGAGATTTCCCTAAATGTGTTCACATGTTAACTGGTGTTTCCACTGTGGTGGTCTTATTTTTGAAAGATTACCCAGTCTATAGTTCTCTGATACAGAATTCAAAATAAACACAAATAAATAAGCATATCAATGAAAATAAATGCATATATCAGTGTGAGCACTTTATATTAATAATGCACAGCATAGCTACCCAGGGCCCAGAGACCCAGTGGCTCTGTGTTCCTTCATAAACTTTGTGCATATGTATGATTCAGGCATCCTGATACAATACATTTTTCTAGGTAATGGGTCAATAGCTTTCTTCCTTTGGAAGTTATATCATAGTGAAGTTGTTATTCTAAGTTTTATAAACCACCCGAGGCATATGGAAAACTAATCAACATTGTTAGTATAGCACATAGAAAACTTTGTGGAGATCATCAGAGGAACCAGCATTCTGTCTTAAATTCAAAACACAGAGAAATAACATCATATCCAAGCAAAGTATATGTACGTTTATATCAACAGTGGTGAATACGGTTTTAAAATATGATTTCTCTGAATTCTTCCATTTTTCCATTTTAGTTCTAATTCTTATCACCAATATTTAAAATTTTAGAAGCAATAAGGGAATGTTTGAAAGTTTTACTTACATGTTGATGTGATTAGACAAATTAGATAATTATTGTAAATAAATCCAACTTCATAATTATGTTTTATTTTGTGTTAATAAAATACTTTTAATGTTAAGAAATTTTACAAAAACAACACAAGTTTTAGTTTAAAACTTTGACAGTTTAATTTATGTGTAATCACAGTTTTAAATAACAGTGCCATACAAATTAGCAGCCTTAATTCTAGGTTTCTAAATGCAAAAATTAGTATCTTCATGCTAAGCATAATCTCATGGAAGATATAAGGTGTTTCCTGACCACAGTATTAGAATGTTTAAATTCCAGATCTTTGAACATTTTCTACCCATTCTTGTGGAATGAAAATCTCATAAAACACAAAGGACAAACACACACAAGCATATATTCTTTACAGTAGCATAAAATCATGCCTTGCAATTTTTATTATTAATATAATGTGTTATTTAGAAAGAAAACTTAGGTCAAGTGAATCTTGAATTCAGTTTATAAAGAAACTGTCATATATCGTGCCAGAATTAAATATCACCTTTTTCACTTTTAACTATATGTATAAATAGAACAAAACACACAATTTACATTTGAATCCACATTTGTTGTATATCCACGTTGCTCTAACAATTTGTGATCAATTGTGTGGTTTCAAAATTATAAATTTATCATAATTCTGGGGAATCAAGGCCAAGATACTGGCACTGTAAGAATTTAGCAAGCCGAGCAGTGGTGGCACAGGCCTTTAATCCCAGCACTTGGGAGGCAGAAGCAGGCGGATTGCTGAGTTCGAGGCCAGCCTGATGTACAGAGTGAGTTCCAGGATGGCCAGGGCTATAAAGAGAAACCTTGTCTCAAAAAAAACAAGCAAACAAAGAAAAACAAAAACAAACAAAAAACAAAACAAAAAAAATTCACCAAAGTCATATTTTTTTGATTTATAGATACATCCACCTCAGTTGAACTCAGTTTCTAAACTGGGAGAAACAAGGCGATGTTTTGGGTCCTTCTTTATAATATCAATTATCCTGCTCATGAACAGCCTGCTAATATGATGTGATGACCTTCTGAAGGCTCTGTCTCATAATCTCATCACCTTGGTGATATGAATAATATCTTGGAAGTTGGATTAGAGTTTCAACCTATGAATATAGGGTAGCCAAATCATTTATACCTTGGCAATATATATGAATGCATATGTAAGTATGAATGTATATACCCATCTATTCTTATATAAACATTCATATGTAAACAACATATGGTCAAGCCTTACTCACTACCACACATATGTATGTTCATATGCATATATACATATATTCAAATGCATACAAATGAACACTCATGACACACAAATACATTCATGAATAAATTATTTAAATGCATATCTATAGAATACATTCATATACACACATGGACTCATACACATCCATTTTCCATAATTCATATATATTAAAACTTATATATATATATATATATATATATATATATATATATTCACATAACCATATGTATACATATATGCATGTATATGTACATATCAGGATCACTATGAATACAATAATAAAGTAGTTATTACCATGAATGAACATAAAATTCAATGGGGTAGAAAAATATTTGAAGGATTTATATAAACTTATATGAAGTATTCTCAAAGCTCAAAAGAAGAATATAAGTAGCAAAATAGAAAAGCTGACAGTGTACATAAACCAGCATTTCCCTTCTAGATTAGGGCATATACAAACATCCATATATACACACACAGTGATATAGTAAGATATCTATATAATCTAGACACACGTTTGTATGTATTCACGTATTCACATATACTCACATTCACGTATTTTATAAATACATTCATATTTATATACATGTTTTCACATACATCACTATCTGTATACATTCATATATACATGTACATATATGTATACATATACATATACATATATCCTGAAGTGGCTGCCTTTATCCCATAATACTTCTCTTCCCTACAAAGTATCTTTCAAAACTTCTGGAATGAAGATTAAATTTTTTCTTAAAAATTCAAGAAGAAATTTTAGCAACATGGATGCAATATTACCTGCAGAGGTAGGCAACTGAATCACAGGTCTGATGACTGCAATAATTACCATGAGTTAACATGAAATTCAGTAGGATAGACAAACATAGGAAGAAATTATACACACTTTCATAATGTATTCTCACAGCACAAAAGAAGAATGCACATAATAAAAAAGAAAAGATGACAGGGGTCATATTCCCTGGAGCGTAAACAGCACCCAGACCTGTAACACTGTGTATAGTATTGGGAATAGTGAGGAAAACACAAGTTACGCCTACAGGAGTGCTGGCAAATCCCAGCACTTCTGAAAATATTAGTAATATTAGTAATTTCAGTATATGAAAAATCTCACTATCAAGACATATGCATCAAAAGAGCAGTGAAATGCCAACTCATTCCAGTTAGAATAAATATTATGAAATATATTATGAAAATTATAATCTAACAAGGGAGCTGAGGGTACAATTAAGTAACTTTTTCACAGTGGTTATAACAATGGAAATTAATGCACCCACTCTAGAAAATGATATGGCTGATATATACATATGTATATATGTATATATATATATATATGATATATGTGTCATATACATGTATATATTTCATATTATATAGAATGGCCATATTACACAACTACAAAGAAAATGAAATCATTTGGTCAAAAGATGTCTTCATTTCTATATTGAATGGAATACTGTTATAATATCCCAGGTATAAAATCAAAGATTTCACCAAGATATCCATTGAAAAGGTAATATAATTAAGAAATGTAGAGTACACGCACAACGCACAGCTATTAAGCCAAAATAATTTTTATAGTTAATTGTCTAATTGTTCTGTTTTATTAACAATTCTTGTTTTATTTATTTATTTATTTATATTAGATATTTTCTTTTTTTGCATGTCATATGATATCACCTTTCCCAGTTTCCCCTACAATAAAAAAGAAAAAGAGAAAAAATAGAAAAGAAAAAAAGAAAAAACAAAAACAAAATCCTTGTTCCCTACCCCCTTCCTGTACTCACCAACCCACACTCTCCTGCTTCCTGACCCTGGCATTCCCTTACACTGGGATATAGAACCTTCACAGGGCCAAGGGCCTCTCTTGCCATTCATGACTGACTAGGCCATCCTCTACTACATATGCTGCTGGAGCCAATAGTCCCACCATGTGTACCCTTTGGTTCGTGGTTTAGTCCCTGGGAGCTCTGAGGGTACTAGTTAGTTAATATTGTTGTTCCTCCTAAAAGGCTGCAAACCCTTCAGCTCCTTGGGTCCTTTCTCTAGCTCCTTCAATGGGGACCCTATACTCAGTCGAATGGATGGCTGTGCCTCTACTTCTGTATTAGTCAGGTACTGACAGAGCCTCTCAGGAGACAGCTATATCAGACTTCTGTCAGCCAGCACTTGCTGGCATCTACAATAGTATCTGGATTTGTTGATTGAATATGGGAAGAGTTCCCAGGTGGAGCAGTCTCTGGATTGTCCTTCCTTCAGTCTCTGCTCCATAGTTTGTCTCTGCAACTCCTTCCATGGGTATTTTGTTCCACCTTTTAAGAAGGAACAAAGTATCCACACTTTGATCTTCCCTCTTCTTGAGTTTCTTGTGGTTTGTGGATTGTACTTTGTGTATTCCGATCTTCTGGGCTAATATGCACTTACCAGAGATTACATACCATGTGTGTTCTTTTGTGATGGGTTACCTCACTCAGGATGATATTCTCCAGATCCATCCATTTCCCTAAGAATTTTATAAATTCATTGTTTTTGATAGCTGAGTAGTACTCTATTGTGTAAATGTACCACATTTTCTGTATCCATTCCTCTGTTGAGGGTCATCTGGGTTGTTTCCAGTTTTTGGCTATTATAAGTAAGACTGCTCTGAACACAGTGGAGCATGTGTCCTTATTGCATGTTGGAGCATCTTCTGGATATATGCCCAGGAGTGATAGAGCTGGGTCCTCTTGTAGTAGTACTATGTCCAATTTCTTGAGGAACCACAAAACTGATTTCCAGAATGGTTGTCCCAGCTTGCAATCCCACCAGCAATGAAGGAGTGTTCCTCTTTCTCCACAACCTCTCCAGTATCTGCTGTCACCTGAGTTTTTGATCTTAGCCATTCTGACTGGAGTGAGTTGGAATCTCAGAGTTGTTTTGATTTGCATTTCCCTGATTCTTTAGGTGGTTCTCAGTCATTTGGTATTTGTCAGTTGAGAATTCTTTGTTTAGTTCTGTACCCCATTTTTAATAGGGTTATTGGGTTCTCTGGAGTAGCAAAGTAAATTGAGCTAAACAATGTTTTATTAAGTGAAATATACTAATCATAAAAAGATAGATACTGTATGTTCCCACTTGCTGAATCTAAAAATAAAACCAGTGTCTCAGAAGCCAATGGAATAGTTATCACTACACACTAGGGAAGCAGATGGTGGAGAGTAAATAAAGAAAGGTCAAATAGTGGATACCACAATGGTTGAATAGGAGTAGTTAAAGTGTCCTATAACAAAGTATGGTAGCTCTAGTCCACAGGAGTTTCAGATCTGTCTCAAGATAATAAGAGAAAAAGAATTTAAAGGTTGCCAGGATGTAAAAATAATAAATGTTTAAAAAAATAGAGTAATAATTGACTTGAATTGTTCATCATACATTGTTTATATATATTGAATTATTATATTGTTTCTCATAAATATATTTAAATAAATCATATTAATATTCATAATGAGAAGAATTTTAACAGGACCAAAAGTTGATTTACATGTTTACTAGTACTATATTGTTTATATATGTTCATAATAATAGAAATTGTTATAACTGCATATGAATCATACATATTTATTTGAGAAGTCATAATCCAGAGTATTCATAGGAGCATAGGCCCATTAAATAGGAAGTACTCCAAATACATAATTGGTAAATAACAATCATTTACATAGTGAAATACTAAATAAGCATTAGAATTACTGACCTACAGCTAATTATGTGAAACATGAATTTATCATAATAAATAATATATTTATAAATAGTATAATAATATCCTTTGGTTACAGATAGGTTAATATTATTTTAGAACGCCTTACAAAAGCAAGCATAAACAATGTTTTTTTTGTTTATTTGTTTGTTTTTTGTTTTTGTTTTTGTTTCTTTGAGACAAGCTTTCTCTGTGTCCTGGCTGTCCTGAGACTCATTTTGTAGACCAGGCTGGCCTTGAAATCACAGAGATCTGCTTGCCTCTGCTTCCTGAGTGCAGGATTAAAGGCATTCACAACCATGGCCTGCAACAATGTATTTTTTAGCAGACTGTTTATATAGAGTCCAAACTGTATATATTTTCAAACAAGGGAAACAGAATTGAATGGAAAATTTGGATCTAGGAAGGGGAATCAGGTGGCTCTAAGAGATAGGAATGTGCACACATTAGCTGAGGTTGGTTGGTTTGTTCTGCATCATCATTATGTCCTGCAGTTAAGTACGGACTCCAGTGATTTTATCAATAATGGCATTATGCTTAAAAGGAAAATAGCTCAAATATGGTACTTATAACACATGAAAACATGCCTGTAACACACTGGTATTGGAAAATCACAGTAAAGGAGTTGCAGCTTCCAAAGGAAATGATGTAGACAAGCTATAAGAAAATTAACATATCATGGAACAAAACTGCATAAGACATGAGTCTATGTGGGGAGAAATTACTTGTAAGAAAATAAACTTTATTTATCTTAAAATCACAACAGTGTTCCAAGAAAAGGGATAGATAAACAGTTTTAAAATATTCAATTTCTCTATTAAATAACTGTGATCTGGAATCCAAATGATGTTCCAATCATCTAACATGAAGGTGGAGATTATTCTAAATGCAATTTAAATTCTGAAGAAATTTCTTTCCATGGCACGCTATTTTGTTTTTCAGAGCTCTGGGCTAATACATCTTCATGGGAAATGATGATATTGTGGCATTTTAAAGTAGATAACATGTCTGAAAATAGTCAAAATATATGTAAATCAGTGTATCAAGTAGGATCTAATGGAACTATTTAAACAGGCTTGTTGAAATTTGACCCATAATTGTGATTGTACCAGTGTGTTGTCAATTTTGCTTCCCACTGCTAGTTGATCACTAGGGGACATAAATAGCCATGAAGTGTATAATTGGTGCTGCCTTACCATGAGTAGTAATTTAAATTCAGCTTCTCTGTGCTCCTCTGAAATCATGTATATTAGCAATAATAAAGCTAGGAAATAAGTACATGCTTTGCAAATATAATCATGTCTTTATGAAAAGTGTTAGGCTTTTTTTCCCCCTTCCTTGAGCCATACTAACCTGTGAACACTTTGCATTTACATTTTACAAAAACTAACATTTAGCCTGTTTTACACACAGGAGATAATTTGGGATTGTTTTGAACTGCAGTCATGTTTGTTAAGAGAGAGAGGGAGAGAGAGAGAGAGAGAGAGAGATGAGATCAAACATTCTATTAAGAAAGGGGATATCAGGAAACCACTTAGATATTTTTAAGGATAGAATGACAATGTTATCCCTTACCCCAATTCAATGTGACCAAGCACTCCAGTGAGACCTCCTTTATCACTGTGAGATAAGAAACATTTCTGTCAAACCAATTTGCCAGGGTCATTGTGTCCCTTTTCAATCAAGAAACTTCAGGCCATAATGGTATTGACCCAGAACTGTCCAGGTTATGCATTAGCATAATGGCTGATCAACCTAATGCATTTTAATGCCATTAACAAGTCCTCATCCCAGAAAGGAAAAGAAAGCACACAAGCTACAATATTTGCTTTTTGATGGTCACATTTGCAGTGAGAACATTTTTTCCCTACATTTCATAGACTGAGTAGCACTTAGGCATGTTACACTAACTTCTGGCAGAGTCCAAGAACAAATTACTAGAAAGACAACATTTCAATATACTGTACACAGCTTGAGCCACATCCACATCAGGATTGCCATTGACCCTAGTCAGGCAAAAATCTAACCTAAGGTCTGATAAATCATAATTCTGTCTTTAAGGGAGAAACAAGGTATAATTTCCCTAGAATCTGAAGAAGTAAAATATTGAATTACCTAGTGTCTTAGTTAGGGTTTCCATTGCTGTGTGACCAAGGCAACGAGTATCATCATAGATGCAGGGGAAGGAGGGATGGGATAGGGGGTTTCTGGAGGGAAGCCCTTGAGAGGGGATAATATTTGAAATGTAATTAAAGAAAATATCCAATAAAAAGATAGCATTTAATTAGGGCTGGCTTATGGGTTCCAAAACTCAATCCCTTATCCTCAAAGTGGGAAGCATAGCAGCATCCAGGTAGACATGGTATTGGAGAAGGAGCTGAGACTTCTACATATTGATCCAACTGCAGTCCAAAGAGGGTTGTCTCCCAGGAAGCTACAAGGAGGATCTCAAACCCTGCCTCACAGTGAAACACTTTCTCCAAGAAGGCTACACATCTTAATAGTGCCACTCCCTGGGCCAAGTATATTCAAACCACCATACACAGTGAGTAATTGTTTAACATGTTTCATAATTAGGCAAAGAAGTAGGCGCATGGCTTAGCCACATTAGTATTCATGTAGGATTTAGGCATGCCTGAATCAAGAAAAATCAGTTAGAAACTAGAGCCTTATAGACAGAGCCACAATTAATACAGGAAAGATTATTACCACAGACTGGTAAAATTGAGTAGGCAAGACTACTGACTTCTTGAAGCAATGGTTCAATAACAGGAGGTAGAAAGATCCAACCTGATTCAACTCTGTTTTTAACCTGAAGTGGTTTCCTAAACTTGCAGTACTCTTCACAAATTACTGATCTTGATGGATTCTGAAGGTGGAAGATTCGTTTATGACTCAAAGATTCAGACTTACTTGGCGGTGTAGTGTCTAACTTCTTTTGTTACATAGGCTGTTTGGTCCTTCATAGGACAAAGAGACCACACGAAAAGGTGCTTCAGAAGATCACATATCCCAAATGAACTCTAAGTGATACTTTGACTCTACTGGGAGATAGGTCTTAACAATACCCATGTGCTGCCTTACTTTTCTCTATTAATACTGTTTTTATTGTTATTTATAATAGTCACCATACTCTGTCTTGTTTTACCATCATTTTGTCTCCCTTTGTGAATGAAGTGCCAACCTCTCTAAGAAGTGTAGACACTGTGAACTACCTGGTACAATGACTTAATGAGATCCATAGAGTTCAAAATAAGAACCATAAATAATTAATATGAATTGAGGGTGATGATGGTATTTAATGTTTGTCTTGGATGATTTTACTATAAAATGCGATTTTCATGAACTTTGATATATGAGTCAGTAATAGAATCCTTTCCCTGCTGAGTGTTATACACAATGTGTAAAAATACTAACTTGTTTTGTATTCTTAATTTTCTTATGCTTGCCCCCTTCCCTCCTCCCCCGGCCATCTGGTTAACTCTAGTGCTACCTGCCCTTGCTAAATCTGACTGGAGCCTGTCCTTCCTGTGATCCTGGTTGTGTCAGAACTCCTCAGAGTCAAGCTGTCTCTGTGATCCTGTGATTTTGGGATCCTGGGATCCTGGGCTTGTTAGATCACTTGGGAGTGTGGCTTTCTTTTGTGTGTTGTGGGACTGGCTGCAGAGCTTGCACCCAAGGTCTGCTCTGGACCCCAGCCCAGACAGATCAGAAGGAACCCAAGTCACTGGGCTGGCGGAGTTCCTGTGTGCCTGGTCCCACTAGACCCAGTTACTCCCAGTGTTGGGACAAATGTTGGTTCCTGCTCATCTCTGATCCTGGGTGTGTCAGAGCACCTGGGAGTGAAGCTTCTTCTGGGTGTTGTGGGTCTGCTCTGGACCCCAGCCCAAACAGACCGGAAGGAACCGGTTTCATGTTTTTACATGTTTTATACTATGGTTTTCAGAAAAGCTTATATATTTCAAAAGTATTTATATACCCAAAAGAAACATAGATGATTAACTAGGTAGGTGGCTTGTAAGAGAACAACAAAGTGAGACTGAATGCTTTGCTTGACATTTGTAACTCTTGTATCAAGTTTGAGGAAGAGGACTTTATAAGTTACTCTTTTTCTGAGATGAATGCTTTTCCAAATTATCACAGCTAATGAACCAAATTCTTACCCTCACCTAATGTCTGTGCCACCCTCCAAGCAGAACCATTGTTCATTGAAACAGTTGGTGAATGACTTTATGGATAGACAATCTTAATACCTACACCATTTCTTAAATGAATGTAACTTGTTCTCTGTGAGCTGAGAATGAAGTCACTCACTCAAGTCAAATTAGCTTTGACTATAGCAGGAAGTCTGTATCCAAAAATTGAGCCTTCAATTCATTTCTTGGTGCAGCAGAACTATCAACTCTCAGCTTATCTACGATGGAGGTAAAATCCTTTGGTGATGTGAGGGTCATTGAAATACAGCCTTATTACAATGAAAAAAAAAAAAGAAAGAAAAGGAGTTAAACAAATACCAGCAATAGTACAAATATTAAGTTTTCAATTTCAGTCTTAAGAGAAACAATTCATATTCAAATTTAAAATAGAAATTAGGATATTTTTCCTTTTTTCTTTTATTGAAAATAGTTTCTTTTCTCATATAATATATCCTGATTTAAATTTTACTTCCCTTAATTCTCCTAGTATCTTGTGACCTCTCCTACCTCTAGATTTACTCTGTTTCTGCCATTGATTAGAAAAGAAAAAGGCTTCTAAGAGACAACAATCAAACGTGACAAAATAAAATATAAAATGAAGCAAAACCTTTTATACTGAAGTTGAAAAAAAAAAGAAACAGGAAGCAATCCCTATGCCCAGCTGCCTTTCCTTCTAGGATCCTCGTGGGGATTGTGCAGTCAGCATTGAGGACAAGTTTCCCTCCTTCAGCTAATCCTGTCTAGAAACACCTTCTTGGACAAATTGGAAGGAGTGCCTCACTAACGAATGCTCTGAGTGCTTTTAAATCCAATAACGTTGACAAACTTAACCATATTGAACAATATTCCAGGAGTGGGAGTCTAACATGGTCACCAGCTCTAATAAAGCTATTTGAGGCAGAAATGTGTAACTCCAGAATAATAATAATAATAAAACCTAACTTCTTATTCTTTTCATTAACTGTATTAAAATGTGAAGACAAAATGCAGTTTGATGCTAATTTTATGAGAAAGAACAAGATCAAAACAGTCAATTTCTCCACAAGGTCTTTAATTGTATTAATTTTAACTGCCTGAAAGCTCCAAATATGTGATGTCTATCATGTGACCTTTATTTTAAGAGATGAACCCGCCTTTATAAATCCATTGCTCAGCCAAAATGGCCACAATTAGAAAATGAGATTTTCATAGGCTCATATACATATTTTTGCTTAGCCTTGGGAGACTTTTTGAAAGATGTGTCCTTAGAACATTTAATAAGAACAACAACAAAAAAAATGTTTCCAAAGATGAAATTCACATTAAAATAGGAATTTGCAAATATATTTTAGAAATTATGTTTTGTTCTATTTTGTGAGGTATGTTTAATGGTACTTTGTAAAATGTTCACAAACCCATGAAATGTCCAGCAGCACAGCTTGCTGTCCATATTCTCATGTTCTAACAGAATAACCTAACCTCAGCCCTTATATCCCAGGTTCAGTTGGAAAAAAATAAAGGAAAGGACATAGTAAAAAGTGGTTGAGGTTGAAGCACCACAACATTTTAAGGAATAGACTTAGAAGTTGGCACAGAACATTTTCATGGTATTGTAGAGCTGAATTAACCACATGGCCACACTTAACCTAGAGGTTATGAGAAAATAATTTTAATTCAACCATTATAATAGACATGTGCACCAGATATAGCTCAGATGTTTAGTCTAACTTTTGTGGAAAGAAGAAATATTTTAGAGGGCACCTATCAGTCTGCCACAAAGGATGTAGACTTAAAAAATGAAAGTATGGAAATAAACAGTTGAACTGAACAAGAGTAGAAGAGTAGAGGAGGCAATGAAGTGGTTTTTGTAACTTTGCCACAATTGGACTTATTTAATAGCACTTCATTTTACATTTTAATATATCTACTGATATTTCCTTTATATGGGTATATTATAAGGGAAACTTATAGCCGCATGACAGGAATATATTAGAAGGCTCTATAGAAGGCTAAGCATGTTAACAAACATGCACAAAATAATCCTATGGTGCTAGAATACAAATATGACTACCATATAAAGATTTTGTGCTATTTGGGGAAAATTAAAGAAATCAAATAAATACATGTTCTGTGCATCATTTTAATCATGGATATTTAAAGATTTAGTAAAACCATTCACCTACTGTCCTCCTTGTAGGAAATCCTTCTAATCCAGCGTAAAAACTACCATAAATATGAATTACATCCAAAATTATGGGCAGGAAGCAGTTCATCCGTATGAGCCCTACATCATAAATTATACTCTAATTGCCTAACCTGTCAAGATTCCATACTGATAAATATTCAGGCAAAGCAAAAAGGGAGAAAAACCTCATTATAGTCTGAGCTGTATTTAAAGGGCTTCTCTGAGAAGGGGGATTTTACAAAGCAAATGCATTCAGACATAGAGAAATTAATGAATGTCCAAAAATATATTAAGATATTTCATTATAAATAAACTATAGCTCAATTAAAAACAAATAATAAATCATTTATATTATTACATTAATTTTATTCATTATTTTAAGTTCCAAAGGAGAGGAAAGAAAAACTTTTAGCTCGCTTACTTTTATCATTAGTGTTAAAAAACATACTGTTTTATTTCTATTTTGTATGCTTCATTTTTTTGGATTTATCTAAACTACAATAAAGCACATATAAGTTAATTTCATAAAAATGAACAATAACCTGCAAATAGTAATTTTGATCATATATCTTTTTTAATCATGAGGTTCTTGCTTACATTCTGTTTATCTAGAAGCCTTTTTTTAATCCACTGCAAGAACCATTACTTCTTTATTCCTTATGCCATGCACTCTTGCCTTAGAATAAATTCCATGTAACTTTCAAGACTAGCATTCCTGTTATCACCAAAATGTTTTATGTTGTCTCTACCTGGAAACAGGGACTATCTGTTTGCCCTGTGTGTGCACTTATCTGAAATATCATACAGCACATTTTTCATGTAGTATTTCATCATGTCATACAGCTCATCCCTTGAGCCTTAAGTTCCTGTCTGATTAGCATGGGCACCATTACTACTACTGCCTAGCACAGGATACTCAGCATAGAGCAAATTCCCAGCCAATGAAATTAAAGTCATCACTAAAAATGAACTAAAAAGGGCATTTAAATAAATACCAGTTATACTTAAATTCTTTTTTTAAAACAATTTTACTTTTTGAGAAATGCATATATATGAGAAATGTATCTGCAACCCTCCTCTCCACATCTTCATTCCTTTCTGTACTACCTACATCTCTTCTTTAATTATCCATTGTTTTGCATATGTATATGTGTATTGTGTGCTTGAATATGGAACCTATTAGGTCCATTATCTTTGTAAGTGGCACCATGTGGAATTGCTCTTGGAAATATTGGTGCACTGTCATTATGCAGATCTTGTTCCAGCAACTATGTTGTTGAGAGTTCATGGCTGGAGCTTCCTTTATAGAGAATATTATCTCATAGATGTTCTAGTCTTTTGTAATTTTCTTCCCTGTGTTCTTTAATGTTCCCTGAGCTTTAGGTGGAGGGTTACATTGTAGATGTCATCTTGGAGTTGAGCACTACTTAGTTACTTCTTTGAAGTTAGACTAGTTGTGGATCTTTGTAATAGCTATACAATCTGTTGCAAAGCCAGATTCTCTGATGAAGGGTGAGAACCACACTTACATGCAGGTGTGAGGTTAATAATACAGTTAGAAATTATATTTGTTTAGGAAAATTTTGGTAGAAGGCTCTCTACTTTGTTCTACCACATCTCCAGCCATTGGTTTTTGGATAGGTCTATAATATCTGGCATGAATTAACTCGTGTTGAGTAGGTTTTATGTCCAAGACAGCTGATGATAACTACCAAGAAAAAATGACTACTGATTCCCAATTGTAGGTATCTTTCTGGTTCAGTCATTCTTGTGATTCAAAGACTCTACACCTAGATAGGACTACTAATTGTTTCCCTCCCTTGACATTTTATATGGCAACTTTGGAGATTGTGAAAGTCGATCCTCAGTGAGATGGCATACAGCTTGATTCCTTGAAGTCTTGTGTCTGAAGTGTATGATGTCTTCTGCAAGAGGGTCTTTACCTTCATGCTCTGGATAGCAACCAAGGACAATGGCAGTGGCCTATACTGTTTTGAGGAATCTCTTGGAGTCCTCTGAGGGATAGGAAGATTTCCCTTAGAAAGAAAACTGAGATTAGATGCTACTGTTAACACTTATATTTCCCATCCCTTTTGATGTGGATCAAGAAACTTTTCATGGCTCAGGAATCATCATGGGAGAGATAACAGAAAGAGTATAACAGCTAGGTGAAGGCATGGGTGTCTTGGGATGGAATGGCCTTTGCTTTCTTGAATGCTCAGCCACAGTCTTGACCTGCACAAAAACTAGGTCAGATTGGGCTTTTCAGGACTCCTAAATGGATGAAATAGGAGCCCATGAAGGGAGTGCCTACCCTTTTCTGAGGTAGTTATACTGCCTGTATAAGCAGTTAATACTCCCTATAAGTATACCTAATTAAACTCATAGGTATACAGAGAGAGAGAGAGACAGAGACAGAGAGAGAGAGAGAGAGAGAGAGAGAGGGAGAGGGAGAGGGAGAGGGAGAGGGAGAGGGAGAGGGAGAGAGAGAGAAAGAGAGAGAGAGAAGAGAGAAAGAAGAGAGAGAAAACCAGTCAGACAGCCAGACAGTCAGAGACAGACAGACAGAGAGAGGGGTGAAATTATAATGGGAACTAATTATGAAGAGGCATCAGGAGTGGGAACAAGACAAGAGAAAATGACAGCAATGTGACTATGGCCAAATAAATAATATACTTGTATAAAAAAATCAGTTAAATCCATTATTAAGTACAATTAATAAATGTTAATACATATTGGGCTTGATATTATTTGGACTGGAAATGATAAGTGTCTTACCAATTCTAATTTACCACACTCCAGCCAGGATGGACAAGACTGACATAAACAAGCTTTAATACGTATCTCAACCAGTCATCTTTAAGATAATTAAAATGTTTTCATCCATGAGCACTTTTTATTCCTATAGCTACTTTTATTTTTTCTTAAGAATCAAAGTAGCAATAAAATGTTATTGTGATTTCTAAGTTCATCTAATTTGTGCTTGTGTCTTTGGTCTTCTGAAATTTGAATTTTGTGACCCATTAGAAAACTCTACGTGTCATCTCATCTTGCTAACAAATAATGCTTTTGTGTCTACAAACAATTATGATGAATATAGATTTTTTTAAAAAAACTAACTAAGTTGTGAGGGCAAATGACTTGCTTTTTTTCATTCAACTATAGATTAACTCATAAATAATAGTTAAATTTTGCATTTTACTATTATAATTAGCTTTAGAATAATGTGATCTTAAACTCAGTAGACTTTATAAAAATGTATCAAATGTTAGCTTAACTCTAAAACTGTATTTTAAATATTGCAATTTTTAAGTTAGACTCTTTCCACTAGAATGTGAGCCCTGTTCTCTGCTCCTTTTTGTACAGTCAGTACACTTTGACATATGTCATCCTGGAGAAGCACAGTCGTGACCTTGCCAAGGACCGAGAGGTGTGTCTTAAGGAATTATAATCTTTTGTAACTCGATTTATGTGATTACTGTGTAAAGCAGAGCTTGTTCAGCACTGATGGATGGCGATACGGCAGGTATTGACTGATCTTCAGAAATATTTATATGACAGGTCCCCTAAGGTTTTGTACATTGTAGGAGAGAACAACTGCATACAGAAAAGAAATGGGCTGCGGGTCAGACTCAAAAGCGATGTACTTGATTATCATATTTCTTCCATGTCTAGTCTAAAGCCGAGTAGTCGCCAGTGCGGGGGCAGAAAGCAGCATTCAGATAAATCCCCTCTGTCCTTTCCGGCCACCACCTTCACAGGGAGGTATTTAGAGTTCAAAAACCACTTTGAAACTGTTTGAAAAAGCAAAGAATAGATTCAAAATTAAACTCTACTTGAACTACTTAGCTTCTAAGTTCAACTTCTTCTTTTGATGGGGTTCTATTCTGGGAATTGTGGACATGTAGAGACTCACAAACCCTAAGCTCACTCAGCCTCTTCTGGAATCTACATATTTTATTTTTTTGTCACCTTGATTTATAGTTCCTCCTATGATTTTTTTGTAGCTCCTTGTCATTCAGATATAAGAATCTTCCCTAAATAATTGAATTTTCATTAAATGTTCAGTTGGAGTCACCAGAAGAAACAATGCAGTGACTAAGCTCAGATTTTTTTTTCAGAAACAAAATGTTTCAACAATGATAGCTTGGGCCAATTAATCAGGTCACACTAGGAAAAACCATGTACAGGAAAGGAAGTGTTGGTAAGAACTGCAAATGAACATGTTAAAATGGGTGTAGTCACCATGGCTCTCTGTGAGTTTCCCAGTGGATGTAGCTAGGGGCTGAAAGTGCTGCAACCCCAAATACGTTCTTTAAACAGCGATATCAGGCTTCTATTGGTTATCCTCCATGGGTATTTGGTTAAGTGAAGTAGTCAAGCCCTATTTAAGGGTAATTTTCTTTTCAGAAATGACTCAAAGTTTGCCATTTTGCTCTTTCATTATGTCAAAATCTACCCATTTTTTAAATAATCTCTTATTTCCTATGATGTGTGCTCTCCCTAGGAGTTCAGGGAGGGTAAGGAGGAGACAGGAGAGTTCTTACTAGGTGGAATGGCTTTGGCTCCCAGGCCTAACAGGCACCTAAGCTCTCCTCGAAGGCATTAACTTGGTGCTTTACTTAAGTTTCTCTGATCATGAATGGACCTCTCTGTCCCTGCTGATAATTTATGTCACTAGCAAAGAACAGTTCATCAGACCAGTTCCATCGTTGTTGGGCAGAGTCTCCATCATCTCCCCCATCAAATCTGTCTTTAAGGACTCTGTTCTTCGTGGAAACAAATGATGCAGTGAGAACTGCCAGAGTGTAGTGACTCTTACTGGCAATGTTGCCTTTCTCAGCCAGGATACATGTCTGGAGTGTATGAGGGAAAACTGCTTTCTCTGTTTCTGTTTTATTTATTTTGAAATCTGGCAAGGTGTGATAGCTTTTCCAATGCCTGATGTCTAGATTCTGGGATAAAACATCAATTTAAAAAAATTATTATAATAGGGACTTTTGAGATGGCTCAGTGGTTAAGAGCACTGGCTGCCCTTTCAGAGGTCCTGAGTTCAATTCCCAGCAACCACATGGTATATTATAGCCATCTATGATGTGATCTGGAGCCCTCTCTTGACATGAAGGTGTATATAGCGATAAAGTACTCAAACCCTTCTATTATTATTATTATTATTATTATTATTATTATTATTATACTCAATCTTTAAAATATTATAATAAATACAATCTATAGAACTTAGCCATTTATCATTGGCCTCACAAGCATTTTATTTTTTATCATTTTTTTCCCATGAACCCTCTTTTTTATTGAAAATAGGGTGAGGTTTTTTTGATATAATATATTTTGATTATGGTTCCCCTCCCTCTGCTCCTCCCAATTCCTCCCCATTCCCCCTCCCATCCCATCTCCCTGTATGCCTCTCTTTAGAAAACAAACAGACATCTAATGATAATAATAAAATAAGGTACAATAAGTGTGACAGCTATTTTTGATTGTTAACCTGACTATATCTGGAACTAACAGGGTACACCTGTGAGCAATTTTCTTAGTTAATAAGTTAATTCTAAGAGAGAAAAGAATGAAGAGAAGGCTTATTGAGAATCTGGATATGTGGTTTTTCTACAGTTTCTGTTTGTAAAATTAAATCAAAAGTACCAAATTCAATATTAAATACAAATTCCAGATCATAGTAAAAATTGATGCTAATATTTCAGTTTCAGTTTTAAAACTACAGAGTAGAAGTTGTAGAGATGGTGGGTGAGTAGTGTGGCTGTAGTGTAAGCATAGATATCTGAATTCAGATCCTTAATACTAAAAGCCAGGATAGCTTTGGAAGGCTATAAACCTAGGGAGAGAAGAGATGATTAAATACTGGGGGCTCATTGGGACTCGTGGCCAAGTAGTCTAGCCGAGTTAGAAAGCTTCAAGAGACAATAAATAAAGAAATAAATGAACAACAAACAAGTACAAGAAGACATCTGAAATTTCTCTGGCCTCAACATTCCGACACACAGTCATAGTGCCCCCCAAGCCCTGGGACAAACACATGCTTACAAATTAGTCTCTGAAGTAAGAGAGCACATTGCTAATTGAAAAAAAGAAGCAAAAGTCTGAGGGGGTGACTCAGGTGGTAGATTTCTTGCCCACCATGCCGAAGATCCTGATTTCAGTTAACAAACTTTATAATCGAGATATGCTAATGTACACCTATTATTTCAACATGAAGACAAATAGCAAAATTCACTTACAGTATTCTCAAGATGAGCATTTGAGACTTCCAATCATCTCTTTATCATCTATCCTCTTTCATTCTCTCACTTTTCCTGTCCCCTTTCTGTCAATTTTCTGGATTCAGTCTGCTATTTTACTACCTACTTTCATTTTTTTTTCTAAAAATAAGCATAAGGTGCTATTAATTCTGGTTTACAAAAGTAGAGAATGGTGAAGCAGTTTGGTAGGTAGAGGCATGCATACAGCAAGCAAACTCATGCCTTCAGTTTAATCTCCGGAAGCCACATACGATAGGTGGAGAGAACCAATTCTAAAAATTGTGCAACACTGAATGCATTCATCCATGTGTACATATATGCACGCAAGTGAAATAATAATGACATATACCTTTACATTATTTAGCAGAGCTATGCCCTCTGTGTGATGCCCTCTTCATCTTGTAGACTTAGCCCTTTAAAGCCCAAAAGATTCATAGACTCAGTCAAGCACTGGTGAATGTACATAATATGAAGCCTTCAGCTCTTGCAATTTGGAGGAAGCCACATTAAGAAATAAGGAACAAAATAATGAATATAAAATTAAGTTCAGGGCCTTGTAAGGGACCCTTGCAAGTGAGGGCCCGGAAGCATCATTAGCCGCACAGCAAATCCGCCTCTGCAGGGCTATATTAAAAGCTTTGAAACATCTTTTACACTTTTTTCTACCCTCTAAAACAGTCATAATTAGATAGCTGCTTCCTGATGTCTCTCCCCTAAGTTATATAAGAATAAATAATGAAAGAAACATGTTAGCTCAGATCTTGCAGATCTTCTTCTTAAGTGGGTGTTAAATATAAAAGCTACTTCACAGTAATTAAGTGACTCTTTTTGGTAAGCACAAATATAGTATACAAAAACATAATTTTGGCTCATCTGACACTTTTACTTATATAACTAATAGTGATGCCAAGTAATATTACTATGTATGTTAAAATAATCCTTTAGTGCCAAACATGGTAAATAGAGTAGTATCTGAGTTCTTAGACAGCTCCTTATTGTGCTGACAAAACAAATTCAAAGCAATGAATCTGCAACATGCTAGCTTTCTTCTGCTTCATCGTTTCTATATAAACCTTAAAATTATGACCTCAAGGGTATGGGTCTATTTTTATCATTCATTGAAAAAAGCCTTCATCTTGCTTCTTATTGTAAATAACTGACTCTACAATGCTTGTCCCTTGTGTTATATTTGATGGCAACTAATTGTTAGTTGGTTTTAATTATACATCACAGTCTTTGTTCTGGAGATAATCCAAAGAGTAGATCATCTTGGTGTGTAATTTACTGAAACAGTTTCTAGGCTGACTGCCATACCAAAGACCATGTGGTACAATTGTCTTTGAAATTAGAAAAAATATTGCTATACATATTTGAATTAAGGACTAAGGGGTAGTTCTGTACACTATGGCAAGCTGTGCAAAGTGTTAGTAGGGCTTAAATTCAGCTATAGACTTGTTTCTAAATGTAATTATAGTAACACACAGACACCTGGGATAAGGCTTCTGAATTACACAGATATTGATATGAATTTTTTAACAGGTGAGTAAATATTGCTCGCATCTGAATATTGGCCAAGACACAACACCAAATTATCCCATTCCAAAACATAGACTTCTTTGGCCTTTTTAAAAAATGACTTCAAACTCTGCTTAATATTTGTATGTGTTAAGGATAACATTTTAACAAATATTTAAAATTAGGAAACACATTCACTTTGTAGTTTAAATGATGAATATATTTTCATGATACATAAAGCAGATACTCTGTTAGGTACCATGGAAGACATCGCTGATTCTATTTTATTTTTGTTACTTTTATTTAAGAACAATGAAAAATCCTAGGTGAAGTCTAGCAAGATGTGGCCAATGGTAGAAATACTGTTCCTTTTTAAAATAAATGGTGACCTCCCTCTCTTGTTCATCAGAGCATGTATCTGAGAATTTTTCAACTATATTACACATTGTATTTGCTTTCAATCATTTCCATGGGATATTCCAACTCATTCAAAATAATATTATATTGTATTTCACAACAGGGGGAAAGTTGGTGATTTGTGTTTCTTAATTACTTTTCTTCTAAACTCTGAAAGTACACTATTTTAAGAGTCATTTTAAAGAATGTATAACATAGGGTAAAGTTTCATATAATAAGTTCTGACCTTTAGCCATGCACCAGTAAGTATGGTGAAAGATATGTTCAGAAAAATAAGATTGATATCCTTGAATGGCATAGAAACAGACAGAGCCTGGTTAATTGGATTAGAGCACCATAGTAAATGATGTCAAGATCACAGATTCCACTTATGGACCAATTAGCTTGTCTTTGCTCTTCAGCCATAGATTGCATATAGATTAGATATCTTCACGGCTTTGTGCATTTGTACTTTATCTCCTCCAAAAAGGATTTAAAGAGCAAACAATAGAGCTATACAGAATAGAGAAACTCAGTAAAAGTTAATATAAAAAGCCTCTGTACAGGGCCTTATTTCCTAACACTACTGCTATAAAATATAAAAACAGAAATTGAAATGTGCTGAGTAATACAAGCTAGAAAATGTTTAAAACATGTTTTCTATGGTTTGTTTTTATTTATGCGCATACACACTTTTACCATAGGTATAGTTGTACTTACAGAAGCCTGTACTTAATTGGAGTTAAAGTTGGTTGGACCTGAAAGGCATGGATACTGAGAACCAAACCCCACTCCCCTTCAAGAGCAATGTGCTCTCAAAACTACTAAGCCATCCCTTCATTCCCTAAAATACTTTTGATAGAGTAAATACTTTAAGCAGTTATCTAATTTATTTATTAGGAACTAAGCTTAAATATAGAATGCATTTATAATAGAAATAAATACAAACTATTAATAACTCTAGAATGTAGAAATGTATAACTATAAATTTTCTTATACAAAACAAGTCATATATATAAAACTATATACAAAACAAGTCATATATTTACAGTAGAATTCTGTGTTAAGTCTCAGGCGATTTTCCTCTTAATGTCTATCCATACCACTTATGCAAACTGTTAGATGCTGCTAGAATGTTAATAGTCATCATTATTTTTTAGTTTGCTGAAGGAAGTTCCATGATAAAAGAGAATGAAAAGTACAACATTTGAATATATTTCTTGGCATATTCTATGCATTTATGTATGTGCTTATGATGACTTCTACACTATCTTATGACAAATTAAGTAGATAGTTCATTGGAGTGTCACAGTGGTTATTAGACATTAATTTAGAACAACACACATATGAAACATAGTCATCTTAATCAATAGCTAAACATTTTTAGAGAAACAGAGATCAAGGACTGATAAATTGAAGCAAGCTATAATCTTAGATGAATAAGAAGTACTATTTTGAACAAGGCTTACAAGACTTCATCAACTTTGTGATATAATGAAGAATGGATAT
The DNA here is from genome assembly GCF_008632895.1 of Mastomys coucha. Classification (NCBI taxonomy): domain Eukaryota; kingdom Metazoa; phylum Chordata; class Mammalia; order Rodentia; family Muridae; genus Mastomys; species Mastomys coucha. The sequence goes on from NW_022196903.1 coordinate 16,843,868, forward strand.
TAATTGAGCTTTTATTATATGTGGCAGAAGTATTTGATCATGGCCATTTGATCTATAGTCATATTCTTAATAATAATACTACCCTGAGGTTCATTGTGTGCAGAAATATTATATTTGAGATTAGCATTTATCTCTTGGGGATAAGGATGCCCACATACCAACAACTGGTTGTCGTGGTTAAAAGGCAGCATAGTGGAGTTGATCCTTTCCCTCCATCTTTACTGACATTGAACTCAGTTTGTCAGCCTTGGGCAGCCAGGGCTTTTAACTACTAAGCTGTCTTTCTGGCCATGCTCTGAGAGTTACATAGGCAAATAGTCCTATGTTTACATAAAATAATAAGCTGGATTTGGTGTATATGTATGTGTGCTATACAACAACAACTCCACAAAGTTGTGTTTTGACCTCTGTACACACTTCATGGCCATATGACCAACCTACCCATGCTAATAATAAATAAAATATTTTTTAAACAATGAAATTCAGGGTAGCATTAGTAATGTAGAAGAGGAGGGTAAGTACGGACAATAACCAAAGATTGTGCTGCATGTGTGTGAGTCTGTCTGTCTGTCTGTCTGTCCTAGATTCTGGACAATCCCACATTTGTTTTGCTCTCCATTATGCAACATTCTTAATCAGAAATCCAGTCCTGAAATCATAAACAGGTATTTATCAAAACTAAACAAAATGTGTCTTATAGATAAACTGCACTTGTGTCAATTCTTTGCATATACAACTTTGAAATGAAACCAATTCAATGTGGAAGCAAGATATTAAAAATCTGTCTTACTGCTTTGATAATTTTAGAATCTTTCACACTTTTCCTCCTTTATTAACTGCTTTGCACACTAAAATTCATTCATTACCAAAGGACTATAGGCAAATGAGTGAAGATAGGAATGGGAGATGTCATCTTCCCAAGGCAAGAACATGCCAATTGTTTGTCCTGTACCAAATGTTCATCTTTGAAAATATATATTCAAGTAACCTTATAGGAGCTCAGCAACTTATATCCAAGAATATATAGAGATGAATATTTTATTATTATATGTATTAAAATACATTTATACAGTAATAATTAATGAACTTGAAAGACAATGGGAAGGTATATGTAGGAGAGTTTGAAGGTTATAGGGAGGAAAAGGAATGAAAACCTTTGTAATTAAATTATAATCTTAAAAGTAAACAAAAGAAACTTGAAAATAGAAATTAATATAATTGTAAAAACATTTGTGAGATTAATCAATAGAAAGTATTGAACACATTTTCTTTTTGTGCATTCATTTCTGAACAGTTTTTTAAACAAATAAAATATTTCTATGCTTAGAAATATCAAACATTAGATTACAAAGAGAATTTCCTTTTCTAGTGTAAGTAGGTTTAGATTTTACTTGAGAGCAAGCTGTGTGGCTGGGAATGCCAGTTGATTAGCATGCTTAAGGACTCAGATTTGATCCCTAGCACTGCACAGAATGATCTTCCTTATTGAATTAGCACTTATCATTCCATTATCTAGGAGAGGTGAAATTGCCAATCAGAAATGAGCATTGACTTCATCCAGAGCCTTTAGCCAAAATTTAAAGTATGTGAAAAATACTTTAGAATATTATTCTATACAGTTATATATAAAGTATTCTCTTTGTGAATGTGTGTGTGTGTGTGTGTGTGTGTGTGTGTGTGTGTGTGTGTGTGATGCAAAGTTCCTTAGCCGAAGAACAGCAGTTGTTAGTTTTTATAACATTCCATTCACTTATGGATGTTGTACCTCTGTATTTAAAGGTTTCTAGAGAGATAGGTAAAAGAATGGTAGAAGCCTGTACATTCCTGCCATTCATTCTACACACAGGATGCATACCCTTTCACATAAAGGGTTGATAAAATATTTGTTTGATTGGTTGTGGTTTTTGTTGTTTTTTTTTTTGTTGTTGTTGTTGTTAGTTTTTAGGTTTTTCTTGGATTTGCAGTGTGTTGTCCAATATAGATGCTTTAGTACCTTTCACTAAGTTATGAAATAAAGTCAAAGGCATATTGATTAAAGAAATAAACAAAAAATAAATGCCTAGAGTTTTCTAAAGCCTTTCAACTATTCTTTTAATTATATTAATTATTTAAATACAAGTCATTGTAATATATATAACCTTTCTAATTATAGAAGTACTTTCATGCTATGGGAATTATCTTTTACTAACCTTAGTGCCTTCTACTACAATGAGACCTGTGATCTGGATCCTGTAGCACTGCCGAAGAGCATCAAGGGAATGAACAAAAAACAAACATATAGACATGTACAGGGAAACTGAGATCAGTGAGGGAGTCTGCTACCACATAATGCAGAACTGCACTGGGGGAATTAACCAGTCTCTTGGGAAATTTCTGTATAATATTTCCAAATTGCATAGTACATTTTGAAAAATTCTTTAAAATAGTATTTATGCAGTTTTGTATAAAGAAAGCATTATTTTTGTGATTGTGTGTATATTTATGTATGTGTGTCTGTCTGTCTGTCTCTGTGTATATAAATGTGTACACACACAGTGCATATGTGGAGGCTAGAAGACAACTTGGGTGTCAATATTCCTTGTCTTTTGAGATGTCTTATCACTTACTTCTGTGAGCACCATGCTAACTGTACTAGAATGATCTAGGGAGTGCATTAAATCCTCAAAGCTGACCTTAGGACCACTGGAATAACAGACATGATTTATGGCATCAGCACTAACACTGGTTTGGGGAATTCAAACTCACAGCCTTTGACTTGTACAGGAGTGTCTCACCTAACAGTTCATCCCCCAATTGCTAAAAGATCAAGTTCTTCATTATGGCTGAAATTACTCCTTAGGTTCACAAACATAATAACATTTATTATTTTGGAAACACATTAGATTAGGTTGTAAAATATTTAAGAGATTGTCTTTTAATTCTACTGTTGCTTATGAACATTTATTATATTCATAGACTAGGATATCTGTCTTCATATATTATAAGAAACTACAATAGTTTTATGTGTGTATTACAATGAGGCAATGCAAAGTAAAACCAGTTTTTTGTTTCATAATAATTTGTCATATAACATTCATATACTTATAAAGGATCCCATCTCTTGCAGAGGAATAGTTCCCACCCTTTTTCAAGGGAGCATAATGTTCCAGTTAAGCACATTAATGAAACCTTCAGAGGTACCTCAAGGCATTGATGTTAGACTAAGGAATAATATCACATGCTTCCTAATTAATTGACCAAAAGTGACCCAAATTTTAGCTTCTCCACTTCTCTACCTGTGACTTCCATCTGTCCCTAACAATGGGTTTTCCTCTGTATTTTCAAAACAGCACAGGAAAAAAAAATCACAAGAAAGGAAATGAGGGATACTTTGCAGAAACCTTTAACAGAGTTTACCAAGGGATTAAGTTACTGTATCCACTTGAACCAATCAGTTGTCAAAGCAGTAATTACTGAATACATAACAAGTTAAATCTGCAGGTTGCTTCCAACCGTTATGGCAGGTTATGGGGTCTAATGGGGTTTGCAACCTTGTTTCTGTGTTCAGCAAATGATTTTCTCAATACACATATATGTACATGAGTTACTCTGGATCAAAAGCATGGGCGATATAGAACATGAGACCTGGAGATAAATCCCATATACAGTCACCAAACCCAGATACTATTGTGGATGCCAAAAAGTGCATGCTTTTCAGGAGCCTGATATAGCTGTCTCCTGAGAGGCTCTGCCAGAGCTTGACAAATACATTTGAAATGTAAATAAAGAAAATATCCAATAAAAATATATTTAAAAAACTGTGCATTATCTCAGGTTATAATTAATGGGGTTTTCAAGGCAAGTTATTAGTCACATTGTACTCATAAAAGCATGTTAAACTTAAACAGGCTGACTGTCCAGTATAACATGTGAGGTCTTATGTGTTCTGAAGTTATATTATTAACTTGGCTGTGTGGACCACTGAAATGTTACCATTTTTTAATATAAGAGATGTTTTCATAAAACTGTAATACTAGAATATATAACTGGTAATTTGTAAAATATATGTACTAGGAGTCGCTGGTTGTGTACTGTGTTGGATAAGCTTTGCCTCTTTCTTCTACATAATAGCTTCCAAATCACAAGTTTTGGCATTGCTGTTATGAAAGACATGGAGCCTTTTGATATTGAAATGATAAAAATGTGACTGACCCAACGGTTGTGTAAATACAGGAGAGATTTCCATGTAACTTTGGCTCACCAGTAGAGAGAAGTCAGTAGTGACAAACAGGAGGAAATGATGCCATCCAAAGAGGGCTCAGAATGTATTGATCTGCCACAATGAACTAATAATTCAGTCAATACATTACCTGAAGGACTTCAGGTACTTAAGCAGTTCCAGAAACTGATAACACACAATGGTAGTGAAGATCGGCACACAAAGTCATTCAAAACACTCTAGGTTAAAGCAACCCAAAAGAGTAGAAGCCAACTCATTTAACCCTTTTCCTGTTACTCATCAAACATCTGCCAACTGAAATATAACTGGAAATTTTGCTTGTTTTACCTCAATAAAGCAATCTCTTATTTCTTTATTTGTTCCTGTGTTACAATTTAAAATATGTCGACCTTGCTTTTTGTGTGACATACATCACATTGTATTCATATACTCTAGTTGTATGTAATTAATCTCAATGAAATTTAAAAACAGTTATCAGCTAAAAAATTACTTGGAACAACTTTTGCTACACATTCACGTCTATATACAGGTGCATACATGCTAGTGCATACCAGTTATTTGTACTAATGCCATATCTAACAATCATTGTGTTTTTTCCAACTTGTTAGTAAATTGATGATGACACGGTAGGCATTCTTCTATGCTTTCTATGTGCACTAAAAATCATGCTTAAGATATTTCTTAATGTTGTCCCTGTATGACTTTAATTTCAGAGAAGACTCTGTGGCCAGAAGTACAAATTTACTTGCCCAAGACCATCACTTATTAAACAAATTTAAGTAGACTAAATCAAATTCACTTCACATTTGTCCTACAAATCCATGTTAGTGCTTGGAAACAGAACATTGTATGATAAACTTGAGTTCAAGCACAACTCGAGCTAGAAGCCCTTAAGTCACTTTATATCACTATATTCAGTAATGAAGGGATAATATTCAAAGAATTTCCAACATCTGGCTGAGGGAGGGAGCTACGTGACATCATAACTTTTAAAATATGTCCATGAATTTCAAAAGTATCCACCAGAGAGCATTATATATTTTCCCAAGTTCAAAACTGTTGGACAACTCTCATGTATTATGTTGAATTTTAGAAGTTTTAACATACAAGGTTTGCTTTTCACAATCCACAAACTTTGCCTTTTTATTTAATCAGTATTTGTATGTCATCTCCTAGCCCTACAACAGAAACCAGCAAAAGGGTAAATAATTACTGCTCTAGCCACAGCCCTCAATGGTTTCATCACTGAGAAAATACTAATTGTGAAATTCTCCAAAGACCTCATGACTTAATGACTTTTTCCCTTATATGAGGGCATCCACACACCTACATCTGCTTCTTAGAGCTTTTAATGGGCAACAAGTACACTTTTCACTACCTACCTACCTACCTTATTTGTTCGTTTGTTTGTTTGTTTATCAGAGCTTTGCTTCCATTCTCTAGAACTTTGTTTTTGGCTAAAAAGACCCCAGGGATCATTATTGCTTACTTAAATCTCTTCTGAAAGTAAATCACCTTGGCAAGGAAAACTTTCCACATTTTCCCCCTTTGCCTTCTCCATTCAAAGTGGTCTTAGCATGCTTGCTTTCCCTCAAACACACCATCTAATACTAATATATATATATATAATACTAATATATATATATATATATATATATATATATATATATATTCAATTGCTTATTTTGGTTTATCTATCTTGCCTCTAAGACTCTGACCTCTTAAGGACAGTGATTAGTGTATTTAAGAGGCACATTCATACCTGGCCCATATAAGCATTCATGAGGTATTGAATGAATGAAAAATGATTTAATCAATGTGGGAAAGCATTGCATAACTTATACATTTAGAGTTATAATTTATTTTCTTCATTGGTGACATAAAGAATTATTTCTAAAGTATTTGAATAGAATAATTCATAGTATCTAATTTTTTTGGTAAGTAATTTAATTATGCCAGTCACCTATTAGCAATGTGATTATTTGGGGGCTTTATATTTTTTGCCTTCTTGAGATCATTTTCATGGTTACAGTTGGAGAAAAATAAAGTCTGTCTTAAAGACTTCAGTGAAGAGAATATCCCCACAAAATATTAAATTATATTAATATTGAAATATTGGGCAAATGCACAGCTGTTCATCATTGAGAACATTTAAGTTCTTAATAGCATTAAATTCCAGACCATTTGTATTATGTAATAACAGACTCACCTCTCCAACTCCTTCCAAGCCTGGCACAAATGGAAATTCTCCACTTATGCTTTCTTTTAATTCAGTTGATTGGAATAGCTTGAGATAAATTGCCTTTGCCCTAACTCAAAGTATGAATTACCAACTAGTATTACTTATTCATACCAGTGCATTCTTCATTGACATTAAATAATCAAAAATTGATTGTATTTAGGAAGATCAACAATCCTATGCTTTGCTGCACTTTAAAAAACAAATAATTCACAACCTTCAGAGGAATAGAAAAGAATTTGCACTATTTCACATATGCCAGAGAAGTGGAAAATTTTCATTTACATTAAAATTTGGACAAATGTCATTTAAAATTAATGGAAAATAGCTTAAATGGATTAATTTAAAAGATTTTAAAACATGTAGATATTTTATTTTATCATGAATATAGAGTTTCAGTATATATCAGTATATATCAGATTTCCAAATCCTTTTTTTAAAAATCTGTTAATAAACACAGTTCTACTAACTATTGGGTTGCATTAACACTACATTAACATCTTCTAACCTTCAGAAATTAGGAAAAGGTAAGTAATTATGCTATTAACAGTTTGCCTTAGAATCAACTAATTAATCATTCATTGCCCACAGCACAAATAAGTCATTAGTCTTGTGGAGGCTCATTATAAGGAGTGACATGTGGACAGTTCACCAGGGTAATCCTTTCTGAATGTTGATGAGGTTATTTCTAGATGACACATCTATGTTAGGATCAATTATAATGGATCAGTCAGTTTTTCCTCCTTCCTTTATAGAGACATAGAGAGTAGAGTATGTTAAAACCAACTAAGTGATGCTTGAGGGATGTGTGAGGATTCTTCCCAGAGAAAGTAAATAAAGAATTAAACAGCTTTCCAATGAAACCAGTTTTATATCTTTATTTTTTAATTTGGATAGCTCACAAACATCTATAAATATATACACATATTCTGAAGCATGTTTTGAGAAATATATACTTTGAAGTTTAACATTTCAGGATATTGGAGCCAGACAGTAGAGGCAACTGATAACGATGCTGCATTTCTAGTTGTCTTCCCACAAAAAATACTCAAGTGGTCTGGATTTAGATTGTGTCATTGTGAGAGCTGAAAATATAACATGTATTAGTACTGAGATATAGTATTTTAAAAGTTGCACAGATTAATTACACTAAAGTTACCTTGTGGTTTCATTAATTAGGAAGAGTGGAAGATTAATGATTAGATGGATACAGTATTGATAGGTTACTATAAATGGGACTAAAGAAACCTTGATTAATTTTAATTATAACATTTGGGAGTTTTGATTCTTTGTTTTCCAAAATAACAGAGCACTTTTGAGCACATGTCAGAATAATAGAATTTATCATTAAAATAAAGTTCACATTAAATGTTAAAAAACTTACTTTGAGACATCAATAAAGTAATTTAAGATAGTTTCCAAGGGTACAGATAACAGTATTGCATATTCAGAAGTTATTATGAAGGCTATTTGACTTAAGCGATGCCACTGATCTGCCAAAATACACACAGTAATATTTAAATGGTATTATAAGCAATTACACCTACTAATGAGCACATAAATATAAATTCATTAACAATAATGGCCAGAACTCTGCCCTTGGATTGTTACATGTTTTCTACCTTGAAGCCAGTGGGACATTCAGTAGAAGCACCAGGCAATTGATCTGATGATTTATTTTGTTACAGGTTATCTAATTATTCTTTCATGAAACATGATACTGGAAAAGAATTTGCAAATCTAAACCTTATATCCCTATCCAATGACTGTTATGACTTAAAGGTTTGCTTATGAACAAAGAATGGCTTATGTCCTTATTTACCTACATCACAAACCTGTATGGCATAGGATAGTCTGTACCCAATAAAGAAGTAAAAATATAACATTGTCAAATGTCTGGGATAGGTTATGAGGCGCATCTCAGTTACAGCTCGGATGTCTCAAAACACTACATAAATTGAGAATGTTCAAGCTGTAGATATCTGAATATACACATCTTTCTGTATTTATATACACACTTTTATGACAATTTAAATGTTATGGTCAATTATTGTGCCCTGGATTAAATGAATGTTTTTAGAGTATGTTTCAATAGGAAATTCAGTCATTCAATCATGGAAAGTTTTCTTTTAGCTTTTTTGTTCATGAAAAAAATGAGGTTGCATATTTATTTCTTTCATTTTACATTTTATTAAATATCCCACGGTATTTATGAGCAACCTTCTGTGATGGTTTGCATAATCTTGGCCCAAGGAGTGGCACTATTAGGAGTTGTGACCTTGATGGTGAGGTGTGTCACTGTGAGCATAGGCTTTAATACCCTGGTGCTACCTGGAAGTCGGAAGATGTAGCAGCCTTCAGATGAAGATGTAGAACTCTCAGCTCCTCCTGCACCATGCCTTGCCTAGACACTGCCATGCTCCCACCTTGTCTTTGCCTTGGTCATGGTGTCTGTTCACAGCAGTGAAACCATAACTAAGACACCTTCAGAGAAGATCACATTTTGAATATAAGTGCTTTTGGGAATACAGGATATGAAATGTTTCCCTAATTCCTCCTGAAAGACAATTTTAAAATGTCTAAAAATGTTAAGGACCATAAAGTCATATGATATAAAGTGTACCATCTATGTACTGGCTTAAGAAGCACATTATTATGGAGAATTTTATACATGCATATAATACATTTAAACAAATTCAAATTCTCATTTATTCACTCCCATTTCTTCCTAATATCCTAACACTTTTTTATACCATCTTCATAATTTCATGTTCTCTCTCTCTTTCTCTCTCTCTCTTCCTCTCCCTCCCTCCTTCCCTCCCTCCCTCCCTCCTACCCTCCCTCCCATCTCTCTCTGTTCAATTAGTTCTATTTCTACATGTGCAGGGTCATCTACTCTCAGAAGATGCATTGCATTCTTTTCATTAATCAATTTACTTATTCATTTTATGTTCAGGTTGTAGCTCCCCTCCCCCATCTCCTTCCAGTCCAATCTTCACAAATCTCTCCTTGCCATTATCCATTTCCCTTCTCCAAGAAGGTGACCATCTTGGGTACATACTTGTCCTGGGACATCGGGTTGCAGCAGAACTAAGCTCATCCTTTCTCACTAAGACACAACCAGGCACTCTAGCTAGGAAAAAGGGATCCAACAGAGTCAGACATCCCAGACAGCCTCTGCTCCAGTTGTTGAGAATCCACATGAAGACCAAGCTGTACATATGCTACCAGGGTGTACAGAGTTCAGCTCCAGCCCCTGCACTCTCTTTGGTTGATGGTTCAGTCTCTGTGAGGCCCCATGGGATCATGCTAGTTGACTCTGAAGTTCTTCTTGTGGTGTCCTTGACCCATCTAGCCTACTCAATCCTATACCCAACTCTTCCATAGGACTCCCAGAGCCCTGCCTAATGTTTGGCCATTGGTCTCTCTATCTGTTTCTGTCTGCTGCTGAATGAACCCTCTTAGGAGGATATATCACCCAAACACACAAAAAAAAATGCCTTCTCAGCACCTCACAGGATCTTCTAAAATTTACTTATTCTTTTATAAAGTAGTTTTCTTTTATAACAAAAAATTAAATGCTGAGTACATACTCGCATGATCTATGGTAGTTAAGGCTCTTGGGTATGCTATCTCAAGTAGACACCTGCGCCTTTGCAATAATATGTCCTATGCTGTCTTTAATTTTTTATTTTTTATTTATTCACTTTGCATTCAGCCCATTTCCTCTCCTCAAAATAACCCTCTCCCCCAATTCTTCTTCCCATCCCTCCTCCTTTTCTCCTCTGGGAGAGTGGATTCCCCCCTGGGTATCAAGTCTTTGTGGGGCTGGGTGCATCTTTTCCCTCCGAGGCCAAACAAGGCATCCTAGTTGGAAGAAATCAGGCAACAATTTTTGGGATAGATCCTACTCCAGTTGTTTGGAGCCCACATGAAGACCAAGCTGCACATCTGCTACATATGTGCAGGGTTGGCGGGCAGGCGTAGGTCTAGCCCACGTGTACTCTTTGGTTGATTGTGCAGTCTCTAAGGGCCTCAAGGGTCCTGTTAATTGACTCCGTATGTCTTCCTGTAGAGTTCTTAGCTCCTTCAGGACTGTAATCATTCCCCCAACTCTTCCATGAGTCCTCGAGCTCCATCTACTGTTTGGCTGTAGGTCTCTGCATCAGTCTGAGTCAGCTGCTTGGTGGAGCCTCTTAGAGGACAGCCATGCTAAGCTTCTGTCCACAACCATAACAAAGAAACTTTTTTACCCTGCCCATCTTCCAGAGAAGTACTCTCGTGATTCCACCTCTGCCACTTTCTCTCTTGCATTACTGAAGTTCGGTTTGATCAGGCATCAATATAGCTATTGTGAGTCCTGCAGAAAACCATGAGTTTCAGCACCATTTCCTAATCTATCCTGCCATGAGTGTATAGTAACTGTAAGTGAAAGGTATCATACCCATGCTGTTGGAAAAGAAAGAAAATGCTATAATATTAGAATTTAAAAACTTTAAGGAAGGTATTTGGGGGGATAGAGTGGGGTCTTTGGGTGTTTCTTGTCTCTTAGTTTCCAAAAAGGCCCTTTAGAACGGGAATATAACACTATGATCTGGTTGGGGCTTGTATCTGCCTAGACATTGAAGAGAGAAATGCAGAATGGAGCTTGCTAATGCACAGAAGGTGACGAGATTGCTAGGGCTATGTTGTTAGGAGCAGGGGGAAAAGACATCTCTCTTGATTGAAGAAAACTAACCTGTTGACAGCTGAAAAAGAGAAACAAAGGCCAGGTCTGTCATCACGAATGCATCATGAACAGTTGGATTTGATACTCATAGATGTATAACCTATAAATCAGCATCTTATAATGTTAGTTATGTTTTCAGATTATTTATTCACCCTAATAGTGTTCTTCATAGTCTTGTCTCCCATCAGTCTCTACAACCTTTGAAAATGACATCTATATATGTCATATTTTATCCTTCCAAATTTCAATTAATATTGTTGAAGCAGTGAATATATGCATTTCTCAGAATCAAAGACCTTCCATTTTCAATTACGAATAGTGAAGTGTTCTATTATAAAAGATGATAATTAGAAAATTAGAATTTCTCTTATGTTACACTTGAAATAATTTTCTTAGGAATTTATGCAGTATGCCTATTATAATACATGTATCCAAATAGTACTCCAGAGAATGGTCTTTTCAAATGTGGTTTTTCACTAGGATGTATAATTATACAAATGCTGTTTTGGTTTCCTAAAAGATTTATTAGGGGACAGCAAAATGGTTCAGTAGCTAAAAATGCCTGTCATGAAACCTGATAAACTGAGTTCAATAAGCAGAATCCATATCATGGAAACAGGTTACTGACTCCTACAATTGTCCTTCAGCCTCCACAAATATGTATGGAATGCACATATAAACAGCACATGTGTGGTGGATAGATAGAGAGATGGATGGATGGATGGAGAGATAGATGGATGGATGGATGGATGGATGGATAGATAGATAGATAGATAGATAGACAGACAGATAGATAGACAGACAGAGTAGAGAGATAGAGAGATAGATGAATAGATAGAGAGATAGAGAGAGAGTGGAGGAGATAGATAGATAGATAGATAGATAGATAGATAGATAGATAGATAGATAGGTAGTGTGGGTGGGTGGGTGGGTGGACAGACAGGTGGCAGATGGAAAGGCAGGTAGATACAAATATGACTAAACGATGCATGTCTTTTCTTTCTCATTTTACACCTTTGCTCCCATTAAAGCAAGGTAATATTCAAAGCAACAGTGATATTTAAGGCAGAATGTCCTAACAGAAGAGGTTGTGGAGACTACAGTGTCAGAAATATGAAGAAGAGACCAAAGTTCCTCGCGAAAATGGTCATGGTCCACTCATGCCGAAATGCCTTACTGGCACTCATCTTGGTCATCTGTACAAACTGTCGCACCAAGTGCTTTAAGTTGATCATATGGGGATGAATCAGCTAAATGTGATGTGAAATCATCTTATTTTAATTTGAAAGAAGGTGGTAGATCTATTGTTGGCTCAAACATGAATGTTAGCATGCATGTGTACATACACAGATAGAATGAAAATGTGGGTTCTTGCAGCATGTCTGAGGTTAGAAAGCTTTTAAATTAAAAGAAGATTTAAACAATGAGGTCTTTCCTAACAAGTAATTTTGACAGGTCCTAGCAAGATGTTTCATAAATCTACATAAAATTCTAGAGTTCCTGAGGTTGTTCTGGGAAACATGAAACCAGTGTTAAATTTGTCAGAATTTTATATTCCCCAAAGGAAATCATTTGTTCAAGTAAAATAGATTTATATAATGAATGTCAGGTTTTAATCTGTAAAACAATGGTAAGGTAAGAATCGATTATTCATTTTACAAGTTATTGACTGCACAATTACTTCTATTAAAATAAGCCCATTGTATGCTTAAAAAGCAATTGCATTTGTCAAAATTGGATTCACAAGCAATTTTATAATGAGCTTTTTGTGAATTAGTCAATACTGTATGAAGAACAATCATAGTTAAATCTGGTGAAAGTCAGACATTGTTAATGATATACTCAAATCTTTTATTGGGGAAAATAAGGAAGATGCTATTCTCAGAGTTGTTGAGTCAAAATCTCATCTTCTGTAATTATTTCAGTAATTCTTGTTCAGAAATACCATCTATAGCTGAAGTTCAGGTTATAATTAATGTCAATAAGCTGTCAAGTGTTGGTAAAGTCATTATTTATTATGTGATCTCTAAAAGAAGCACTGCAGCATACCACAAAAAGCAAAGATTTGCATTAAGGTAGCATTTCTTATTCTTGGGAGCTCTGAGACCTTAGTTGATTCTTATGCTAATTTTATAAGATTAGTGAGCCAAGTACATAGAGTATAACTTCAATCAAATGTAGCTATTATGAATTTATACTATCATCGGATATAAGCATTTGTTCTTTCCAGTCATTATTACAGAGCAGTACTTTAGTAATATCAGATTATCATTTCTGCAGTAAACTTACGCATAAGTCCAAAGGTAATCCATAGTAGGTTGCTAAGCACTTGCTGACCTCCTTCCCTGAAACACAGTGTGCAGATGAACACTTCATGTTGGATTTTAAAGAAGCATTTGTTGTATTTCTTAAGACACATAAGAGTTTATTTTGAGCTGCAATCCTTTACAGGGTACCATCTCTGAGACACCCTTACTTCTTAAGCATGTTAGTACACCATTCTATAGGGCCCACATCTTCTGTGGTTGAAGTACTTTACCATGTATCCACAGATGCTGTTTATTAAGTAACACTGTGATACATACTATGCATGTGCCACGTCATTTAGTAATCTATTAGAACCCTTTCCTAAAGAAAAAAGAGTTCCTGTCTCTTTCTAGAGCTGTTTTTCCAGCATCAGAAATTGAACTTATTACATAGCATCAAGCTACAACCATCTAGTTATGAAAACACTTTTTTTTTTTTACAGACTCAGTTGGGATATGGAGGTAATGTCCATTTTAAAATACAGCATCCAACAGTGGACAAATACTTGAAATTCTACAGAGATGTTGTATCAGAAAGTTCTTATAGCCTGCCAGTTTTTCATTTTATTCTGTAGATTTTCTTTCAATATGATCAATACACCAAATCATCTGTTAGACTTAGCTTCAAGAACATACTTTTGTGCACAGATTAATCAATTTACTAGATAACATGCTTATATGAAATAGAAAACATTTCTAGAATGAATCTAATATTTATTACATTTACTATGAATATAGGAAACAGAAAATTTCCAAAGTTTTTGTCTTGTAATATAGTGTCTTCTGTTATTTTAAAACCATGAATGAATGAGTGAATTAATGAAAACCAAGAGATTGTGACTAAGATTAACAACTGAAGTGTTATACATACTGGGAAAAGGAAAATAAAAATCTCCTAATAGATCGACAGTGGGTATATCAACCATTCCAGATAGGCTTAATGTTCAGAAAGTAGTTGACAAACATAATGGAGTCCATAGTTGTTTTGTTGTTGTTGGTGGTGGTGGTATTGTTGTTTTTGGTGGTAGTGGTGTGTGTGTGTGTATGTGTGTGTGTGTGTGTGTGTGTGTGTGTGTGTGTGTGTGTGTGTGTAGTGAGCTTTTATTTGGTTATAGTTGGTGGGATTTTTTTATTATTATTTTATTTTACTTTGGTTTAGTTCCTTTTTTGGTGTGGTTTTCTTTCCTTTTATTTTGAAGGTTTTATAGATGTCTTGGATTTTCTGTTTGTCTGTAAAAGAAATTAAAATTTTACAGGTGAGAAGGAGGATAGGATCTGGAAGGACTTGGGTTAAGAAAATTTTGGTCAAACATATTTAAATGTAAAAGTCTTTTTAAATAATAAAACTAATTTCAAAAGAAGTGATAAATGTAGAAAGAATAGGTTTTTGTGTGTTTGTTTGATTGTTTTTCAATGTGATAGCACTTTGCACCCACAGTGTCCCTCCTATCAATCTGGGAAACAAACACATAAATTCCATTACACGGAAAGGGGACTATGCATATGAGACTGAAATTGTGGAGATTAAATTGGGAATTGCCTGTATAGACTTAATCTGATCATGGGAGCTTTTAAAAGCAGAGCGTTGGACTCTGGCTCATGATGAAGAGGACACAGGATGAAGAATCTGAAGGATTTGAAACAAAATGACAGGCAATACAATTGCTAATTGGATATATTAGAGGTCTTATGAGAAAGAGAGAGGTTTTACTTAGGGCACAGCAACTCCGAACAGCTGGCAGGGAATCAGAGACTGCAGTTGTATCATAAAGAAAAGGATCCATTTACCAAAGAATTTCACAAATTTATTGTTTTTAATAGCTGAGTAGTACTCCATTGTGTAGACGTACCACAACTTCTGTATCCATTCCTCTGTTGAGGGACATCTGGGTTGTTTCCAGGTTCTGGCTATTA
>NW_022196903.1:16859932-16886330 GCF_008632895.1 Mastomys coucha
GGGAAACTGGGAAGGGAGAAATTTACATGTAAATAAAGAAAATATCTAATAAAAAAATAAATAAAAAATAAAGAAAAGGATCCTGGAAATGACCTCAGTGAGTTTGGGTTTAGATTTTTGTTGAAAAAGCCAGTTCAGAACCCTCCATATGAGCCCAGGAATAAAAAGAAAGTAAGAAGCTGCACTGTGGGGAGCCGGGGTCGGGGCCATGGCCAAGACCAAGAACCATACCACACACAACCAGTTCTGCAAATGGCACAGAAATGGCATCAAGAAACCCCAGTCAGAAAGATAGCAATCTCTTAAGCTGTGTGTGTGGGGGTGGGGAACCACAAGTTCCTGAGAAACATACCCTTTCCAAGAAGCACAAGAAAGGCCCGAAAAAGATGCAGGGCAACAATGCAAAGGCCGTGAGTGCACTCGCAGAGGTCATCAAGGCCCTGTGAAGCCTCAGGCCATCAAGCACAAGATGTCAAAGGGCCCCAGCAAGAAACTCTCAGGCATTCGTCGCTCACCTCAAACTTGAGAAGCAGATACGAAGCTATATGGCCAACGGTGTAGGCTCTGCCAACCAAAGCCCAAGGTTCAAACCAAGGCAGAGTCCAAAGCTCCTGCTAAGGTCCAGGCTTCAGCTCCAGCTCAGGTTCGCAAAGGTGCCCAGGCCCGTGTGAAGGCCCCACGGAAAAGGCTCCTGCCAATGTGAAGACATGGAGTTCTGGGACACAGCTCCCTACTGTACTCATTATTTGCAGATGACCAGTGTCCTATGCTGTTTTTAACAAATAAACTTGAAGCAAGATCTGTTTAAAAAAATAGAGTGGTTATAATTCACATATAGGAAGTCTACAGATTTTTGTATGTTAATGCTGTGATGGATGTATTTATGATATACAATACTTTTTTTGGCAGAGTCTTTAAAATATATATAGAATCACATCATCTGCAAATTGGGATACTTTGACTTCTTTTTGCCCTATTTATAACTCTTTTGTTTACTTTTCTTGAGTTATTGTTTTATTTAAGAGTTCAAATACTATATTGAGTAGAACTGAAAAAAAAAAAAAGTAGAGTAGTACTGTGCTGTATTTCTAACAGGAGAGCCAAGGGATGGTAAGATCGCTATGTGTGAAGCCATAGACACCATGGCAATTTGTTATAGCAGCAGTAGAATATTAAAACACATTTCTCTTGGTTCTATTTTGCATGGAAGCATTCTTTCGTTACTACCACCATCAGGCTTTAAGGGCTATATTTTCTGATGGCAAATGAATCTTTTAAAACAATATAAAATTCATTAGTATATATTTGGGGTTTTTAGTACTCAAGTTTGGATTGATTTACTTCATATTTATTTAACATGGTCTCTAAAATTCTTGTGTGATTGAAGTTAATGTAATATTTATGCAATCAGAGTTAATGTTAAGACATATAATGATTTGATCAGGTAAGCCATGAATATAAATTACAGATTATCATAATTATTAAGTATCATAATATTTGTGCAGAGAAAATAGTTTTAATATAATTGTTTTTCTAATTAATTTGGGAATATATTTTCATGGGGTATGTTGTAAATGTTTTTATTTCCTCTAATGAAGGAGTGAGATGAAAGCTGTGTCCGAGCTGTGCAAATACAGGGCTTGGGCTGGACCCAAAGCATTTCTTTCTCTGTTCTAACTGTCCCTAGGCCAAGGCCTGGAAGCTTCTAGCATCCATACAATCTAATCTTCCAAGATGACTGATTGGATTTGGCTTCTCTTGGTTTATGACTGAATTGCTTTGCCTGGCCTCATACTTACTTTGGCAATGTGTTCTAATCTTCTGGTGCTTTCTCATCCTGTGGCTCATTCTGTCTTCTCCTGCATCTCACATACTCTCTCTACCACCTGTCTTTGAAAAACTGCCCAGGTAAAGCTGACATACACACACACCACATGCCACACACCCTTTTTCCCTCTATCTCCCTGCTCTTAAGTAGCCTCCCTTTCCTATACTGTTCTCATGTGAATTGGATGTATCCTATCTCTGACTCACTCTTTCAGATCTTTCTCTGATTCATCACTTTGTCTGTCCCTCAACTAGAAGTCACTTTCAAACATGGCTGCTTTCCACAAACTAACCTTATGTTCATTGTTAGGGATTAAAGCCATATACTAAGGGCATGTCTGTATTCAAGCCACATCATACTATAATCCAGGGCATGTTTGCATATCAGTCATTTCATATAGACCTGGAAGGCTTTGGATTGATCCCTTGCCAAAGCAATCTTGTTCCTGGATTAAAATTGACTACCATATATATTCATAATTCTTCTATATAATTAACAAGCAATAATAGCCATGCAGTATAGGAGTAAATTATAATAATGAAAGAATTACCTTTAAATGGTTTTGCATACTCTTTATATAAAATTCATTTAGCAGAAGAAAACCTATTATGATATTATACCTTTAATAAAAGGGAATCCATGAGCCTGCACAAACAGCACAGTCTATTCCCAAGACTATTGGTTATTCTTCATTACCTGATAGTAAGATTCTATTAATAAAGACAGTTTTCATTTATGCCACATAACATGGAAAAATCAAGCTGGTACACACCTCAAAGCTTTACCCCTATTGACTATCACTGAGATGCTAGAAGGCATTTTGCATCCTATTGGAAGATAACAAGAATCATCTGTATCATCCAGCTACAAACTCTGAAATCTACAACAGTGACTTGCTTGCAAGATTGTCTTGGGCAATAGTGGCACAAATGTTGAAGTCTAATTCATGCAGTTATTCTGCTAAATAAGCACAACAATAGAATGACTCCTAATAGCATATTGTTATACCTATAAATCTCTACATTGTTCAGCTCATCGGAGAAGCTTATTCTTGAACTAGATGATAATTAGCATAGATACCCACAAATGGCCAATCCCCCAGCTTTAAATAGTATATATTTATTATATCCTTCCCCTAAAATAGCAGTGATCTATATAGATGAGTAGGTGGAAAGATCTCTGGAAACATCCAGAGATGATGCATGACTTTAAGAAAACATGGCCATCTAGACCCAATGGAACTTATTTGCATAATAAGAACTGTTAACACATTCAAGTTCAAACAAGACAAAATCCCCATACTAAGAAGGGGATGTAGAAATAAATTCCACCCCTAACAAAGAAGCTATTTTCAACTGACACCTGTTGACAAGAAAATCAGATCTTTACCCAGTGGAGTGTTACTAGATACATTATCAAGACTCATGCCCAGCAGTACTTAGACAACACAAAACAGACTACTTGTCTTGTCTTTTCTAGTGTGTGTGTGTGTTTGTGTGTGTGTGTGTGTTTGTGTGTGTGTGTGTGTGCCTGTGTGTTTGTGTGCCTCTGTGTGTGTGTCTGTGTATGTCTTTTTTGTTGGGGTGGTTATTTTTGTCTTATTGTATTTTATGGCTTTGATAGTCTTTTTTTATTTTGTTTTTATGTTTTCTGAGACAGAAAGAATGTGATATTGGGTAGGTAGTAATATAGAGAGTATATAGGAAATTTTGGGGAAAGATTATGTTCAAAATATTCTCTATGAAAAATATAATTTAAATAATACATTTAAGTTGTATTTTAATAATCCAAATTAGGAACCAAAATTACACACATCAATATGAATGATAGTATAATTTACAATGGTTAAAATATTGAAAATTTAACAAAATTTTAGAGTGCAAATGCAATGAAATAGGATGTACTATTACAAAAGAGATCTATGATTAAATAGCAGCTCATAAGTGTAGAATCTACAAAAGATAATATTCATTAAGACATAAGGTTATAATGATGCAATTATTATTATTATTATTATTATTATTATTATTATTATTATTGTTATTATTTTACACTCCAAATTTTATTCCCCTCCAGATGCACCCTCTAACTGTTCCACATCCCATACCCACTCCCCAACCCCCTGTCTCCACAAAGATGTTCTTACCCTCCAACCTCCATCCCGCTAAACTCCCTGGGGCCTCCAGTCTCTTGAGGGTTAGATGCATCTTCTCTGACTAAATCCAGATCAGGCAGTCCTCTGCTGTATATGTGTTGGGGTCCTCATATCAGCAGGTGCATGCTGCCTGATTGTTGATTCAGTGTTTGAGAAATCTTTGGGGTCCAGGTTAATTGAGACTGATGGTCCTCTTACAGGGTCACCATCCTCAGCTTCTTCTGGCTTTCCCCTAATTCAACCACAGTGGTCAGCACTTCTGTTCATTGGTTAGGTGCAAATATCTGCATCTGACTCTTTCAGCTGCTTGTTGGGTCTTTTGGAGGGCAGTCATGACAGGTCCCTTTTGTGAATGCTTTTAAGGAGAACATGCACACATAGTTTATTTGTTTCATAGAATTTGATTGATGATAATTTCTATTTACAATTTTCTTATGCTATTATTTGATAGAATGAATATTTATATGACCATATATATATATATATATATATATATATATCATATAACATATAATCATTTACAAACATATATATTAGAGTGGCTTACACCTTGTGACCCAGATGGACCAACAATGGCTGTCTACTAACAGAAAGTCCAAGAGTTCAGTAGTTGTTAGTCCATGAGGCTGGATGTCTCAGTTGGTCTTCAGTATATACTGAATCCATAAGATTTAGGATCCAATGCATGAGCAAGCAGGCAAACCACCAAAAATTATGGCCCAAATTAAAGATATGTTTTTCCACATCAAAATATCTGGTGTTAAAGTGAGTTTCCCCACTTCAAATGATTTCATTAAGAAAACATCTCATAGGTGATCCTAGTTACCTGGGTTTTAGTAAATTCCAGATATAATCAAAATATAGATACCAAGAGTAATCACCACGAAAGTTAAAGCAGAAGGTGTCTGGATGAATTGGTTAAGGTCAATCTAGCTGTTATTACACATAATCTCTTAGTTTTAAACAGCGAAGTCCAATAGAAGTGTGTTCAGTACTAATTTGTCAATGTAGGTGGCTTCCTTTCAGGTGGTAATTTTTGAGCCCAGATTAGATCCATCTTATAATTTTACCCTCTTCCACTTTGTAACAAATATTGAGGAAAGAACGGAGGAATTGGATCGACTTAATAAACAATCTATTTATGACTCTATTGCTTAAATGTCACAGGGCCCAGAATGGCTCTAAGACTAGGGATTTGAGACTTGAATTTTTAAGCAGTATTTTCAATTACAAAATTAGGGTAAGTGTCAGAAAAAAACAATCAATCAGGCATGCATTTTACCTATGTCAAATATATTTAATAACCATAATCAGATAATTTTAAATTTATGAATATGTTATACCTCCTTATGCTTCAAAAATTTACATACTGAGTTATATTCAGCAATGATAGATAAATTTTAAAATTTAAATATATTCAATTATCATTTTGAGACACTCATTGCCCAATATCTAAATTCACCATACTCTATATGCCACTTTCATTATCCATAAATGTTGTTGAAACAAAAAACTACTTTGTGAAAAAAAAAAGACTGCTTTTTGTTATGTTGAACTATACCATACTATTTGAGAGTATGTACATAACTGTGGCATCATAGTTATATCAAATTTTACTATACACACAGTTGCAAACTCACACTTTTAGTCCCTGCAACTCTGTAACCACCTCTGTCTCCACGTCAACATTGTAAACTTATCATTAGCCCATGTGAGGTAGAAACATCACTTACTATCTACTGTATAAGACCTGATTTGATCCTTTTAAAATAGGACTGAAGAAGCATTATTCAGAACTCTAAGTTAATTTACACAATTGGACACAAGGTATGCATTATAAACATATGCATGGTATGACAAGCAAAATCTCACAGCAGGACCATGGCTGAATCATTCATGTTTGCTCCAAAGTAGAAATATTAAAAGGTTATTGACATAATATATAAAGTAGCCATTGGGAAGAAGCAGAAATATAAATAATACTTCTTCACATCCTTACGTGGCTTTTAACTATGAGTCAGTCTATTGTTCTTTATTGTGAGTGCCCTGTAATTTGCTCTTTAAAATACTACCAAAAAACCTCAGAAAAGTGACTTTTTTTCATGTGTTATATAATAATACTTGAGCGACACATCCTTGGCAGACAAGAATGAACAAGGAAACCATGAATATTTGGACTTTTTAATATCTAAATGCACAATTTTATAAAACTTTAATGACCTCAGGCAGATCATATCTAGTCCACGTTTCTTCACTGGTAAAGGAGTCCATGCAGGTGAGGTATGCTCGAAATTCACATGTGAAAGTGTCACCATGGAATATTTTACTCTGTGCAATGAACATACATTTTGAAATGCTCTGATCATAAACCTGTTCATGTTTGTGAAATTGCTTCAGCTCTCCAAACAGTATACTTCTCAGTCTTGAGGGAAAAGAAACACAAGATTAAGGTATATATAAAGCTCACAGGTTTATCTAATAAAGAATACTATGATAACTGTACATCATAAAAGACTCATTTAAAAGTCATACTCAGTCTTCATTCTCATCTCTTTAATCTTTAAAAATAGTAATTTATTCTGTTTTCTAAAAGTATAGTAATTTTTAAACATTTATAAATGTCATCAAGAGGATTAGTAAATTATTCCTTTATGTAAATTTGAGCTGACTGGGCCACTGAGAACAAAGAGAATGTAGATCCAAGGCCTAATTCTTGTTTAAGGTCATCTCAAATATCAAACCCTGCATAAGCTCTTCCCTGATTCAATGAGGCATGAGGGATAGCTTTCTCAGAGCAAAAACAGACTACAGTCTACTTTTTTCTTATGGTATTATATGTGTTTCATTTTCTCCTGTCTGTAAGAAAATATAATTTACTCACATTTGTCTTTGAAGAAAAAGCTCATTATTCTTCTTACTTCATATATAATAGCAACCAAGTCTATGCTGACTAGCCGACATGAACACAAAAGTATGGAAAATTTAAAAGAAACTGTTAAAAATCAATCTTTGTTGTAAACATGCACATATAACACAATACAACACACATGTGCACACACACACACACATATACACATACATATGCACATACACATGTGAGCACACATGCACACAGAGAGAGAGAAGCGGGGAGAGAGAGATAGGAAACGCTAATGTCACAAAAGGACAAAGTTGAAAGGACCAAAAGAAAATGTAATAAGAATAACACAGTAATAGCAAACCATAAAAGGAGTGTCGCTTGTTACTGATAACAAAATTAAGTGTGTGACTATTACATCACTCTTAAAACAATGTTTTAACATCAATTCTATTCTGGATTGTAGAATACATGTTTAAATGTTCTTTCTTTGGCATTTAGTCTTGAGTCAGTACTAAATATTAACTTAGTCCTCATTTGTTTAAAATGTAATTTCTTTTTCCATAGTTGCCACTGTAACTGCTATTACCACAGAGCCGTGTTAATACACAATAATGACAAAGAGATAATTGCTGAATTTTGAAGTTCACAGTGAGAACAACCATAATAAAAGCCTTAGATATTTTGGTTGAAGATGTATTTTGTTCATTTATTTTGACAACTTTTGCTTCACTTTAATTATTCTGATTATACTTAGTCAATATTCAATTACATATTATAAGAATGTTAAAATACACACAGGACACAATTTCTTGCCAAGAAATTCCTTGACTTAGTTAACTTAGGATTCCTAATTATCCTAAAGGAGAATTAATAAAGCTCAATCTCTCAGATTTATGTTCACCATTGAGACAACAAAGCTTTTTAGTGCTGGGTCTCTTTGCAGTTATCACACATCATGTCTGGGTGATTTAAAACTCAGGGTTTGCAGTATAGCACAACAGTGCTCCCATAAATTCATTTTCCCCATGTAAATATATTCCCTTAATCATCTCAAATTAGTAAAATATAGTTTATAAATTAAACTTTGCTTTAGTGTAATCTTCTATCTCTTGCTGGAGACTATAGATGTTAATATTGGTGTTTTAGGTAGGAATTACCAACTCATTCTGTTGTGTCTGGTTGCTATTCTGTACAAGTTCAAGCCCTCAACCCCTTGAACAATCTTGAAATTAGTATCTATCAATTATTATGGGGAAAGAATTTTAAAGTACAAAATTAGAGTAAAATTTATAATTAGACCTGAGCCAAGCTGCATGCAATACCTTCTTAGAGCCTCTGAATATTTAGCTACTTTCTGAATTTTTAGCCTACTTTCTGGGAGTGTTTCTTATTTCAGAACACCTACTTGTATTCACAATGCTGCTGTATAGATTTAAAACAGCATAGTACAAGCTGTTATAACTGAAATAAACCCAAAATTCTTATTTCTGATTCTGAGAACACAATTAAGTATTTGAAGGATTTCATTCTCTTCCCAAGTGGCTACACACTTGGTGAGTACATGCTTCAGAAGATCTTAATTTAACTCGTTGATCTCTATGTGCCTTTCATATATTCCCCAATACTGAAGTTACACATTCTCTTGCTCAGTGAGGCATAGAATATCATGTGCTTGATATAAACTCACTTATTCATTCAATGATGATTTGCTCAATGAACAAACAAAAAATCAGACCTGTTGTGAATGCCAAATTGAGCAATGCACCACAGTAAATCCAATACCTTGGTGAAACTTGTAATTTTTTTTCTATGTATCTAACCATGACTAAATTTACCTATAGACTAGAAATGTCCTAGTTAGCTAGAAACTGTCAGCTTATTGCCACCTAGAACTAACTGAAAAAGGAATCTCAACTGAGGGATCTCCCAGGCCAGATTGGCAGGCATGTCTGAGTGATATTGCATTACTTATTTGTTGATGTGGGAAGGCTCAGCCCTTTCTGGACAGCACCAGTCCCTGAGCTATGTAAGAAAGCCAATTAAATACATGTTTAAAATAAAAAGCAAATGACATTTCTCCATTATTTCTGCTTCTAGCTCCTGCTTCAGTTCTGCACTGATGCCCATCAATGATATGTTGTAACCAAGAAAGTTCAACTAAGTAAACCTTTCCTTCCATGAAATCCTGTTTCCTAAGGGCATTTGCCCCACCAACAGATGGAAAGCAGAATAAGTTATTTTAATTTTTCACATTAGTAATGTCATGATAGCCTATGTTTATTACTAGTATCCCTATGCTATTCAGATATACTCTATTCTATCCAAGCATGTTGCCTGGTTGGCCTCTGATGTTAAGGTACTATCTAACTTAACATATTATGATCCCATCTTACTTTCGATAGCAACATTTTCTACCATTTCAAAAGTGTTCCCCATCAAAAAGTGTCTCCCTTTCACCTTAACCCAGGGCATTCTCCTCAGCCACTTAGCATGCCAGCATACAACTGTGATCTATACATTCGCTTTTATAAATTTTTTAGATGCAATTCACAGAATCACTTTCTGATTCTGATTCCATTCATAAGTGGACTAATCAATATTGATTATGCATTTCTGAAACACAGAAGACTGAACAAGTAGAAATGAACCTTAAATCAAAGAATTTGATACCAATCTCACCTATGAAATTTATGTAGCTTTGGGGAAAATAATTCTATTAAATTTCCTTGAAGTTGTTGCCTCATATGCAAAAGAAAAGTTACACATCAAGACAAAATAAATTATAAAGTTTATAATGAAGTTTGAGAGAAGTTTAGTGATACCATTTTTCCTATTGTGTCCAAAACAGGATTTCAAATACAGTGATCCACATATACTCTCTCTCTCTCTCTTTCTCTCTCTATATATACATATATGCTGAGTTAATTTGACAAAATAAGACAAAAAGTACTCTGTCTGTTTATTTACTTTTTAAATATAGTGGATGTCTAACATGCAAATAAAATAAAATGATTGACTCACAAATTAAACTTTGGGATCACAATTTGAGTTATAATACTTTATGTCAGTAGAAGATATTTGTAAAGTTGTAATTGCTTTATCTTTAAATGTCATTATATTAAAATTAAATATTCTCCTTTTCAAATGTACTGTGACAAATATAGAGAACTAGATAAACAGTATTTCATCTTTCTCTTTTCTTCAAGTTTTTCAATTAAAAAATCTGACATTTCATTTCCTGACAAAGATCAGTAGCAATCGGGTGTCAATATGCATGAGTAAGTAATACATCTTTCTTATACCTAAAATCACATAAATATTTGACATTAATTCAATAATAACAACAGTAGATCATTATGACTTCCATAAGCAGTGGACTCGTGAGAATAAAATGAATTGCATTGAGTTCATTGAGTAATTAGAACTGTATACTATCAAACCTGCACAAGGTGCTGTCTGCAGAGTTTCATCAATATATTTACCCTAATATGTATTGTTGCAAAGCATGTAATAAATTCTCTTCTTTATAGTCTTCTGGGAACTGGGAGAAATGATTTAATTAGCAAGAACACGTGAACTGGAGGAAATTAAATCAACTTTAATAAAAAACATCCATAAAACATGTAGCAAGCAAAGTGTAGTGGTCATTAGGGGGCCTCATTCCTGGAAATCAATAAAACATTTCCAAGGGTCATATTTTTATAACTTTTCCTTGCATATACATTGGACTCGATTCAAGGGCATCCTTAAAACTGCCAACACCTGAGGACTCCTGACTTTAGGGACACTATATCTCTAATGAGGTTGCTAAGTTTTCATGAGTTTTATGTCTGAGAACAATTCACTATGATAGGTGGATTTAACAGCTTTGCCAGGATATGGATATAGAAAGGCAGCCCTCAACAAAGTTTTACTTTTCTCTAAATACTCAGTATTTGTTTACCAGAACTTTTGTCTTTACGACCTACTATCAGCTCATAATTGTAATAAGTATAATGGTGGTTTTATTTCTTTATAGGTTTTATATATACTTTGTCTTTGTTTTTATTAGATCTTTGAGAATTTTATACAAGATTGATTATATTGACCTTATTTCCCATGCTCATTCCAGATCCACCTTTTTCTCCACTCACCCATCATTTTTTCTCTCCTGTATTTGTTTAAACCCATCAAGTACACAAGCTCCACATCTATTCTTGCATGGATGACCTTCCAGCCTTAAAGAAAACTGCTGGGTTCTCCCCCAGCAATTATCAATGCTAATAGTACTAAAGAAGAGATAGGATTTTTGTGATTGTCTTTTTATTTGGGGATTTTCCCCCTGAATTCAGCTTGGTATTGTGAATGCAGCCTCAATGGCTGTGAATTCATGTGTTTTGTTTCTTGCTGTGTCAAATGTCAGAACATTGCCTTTATGAAAAAAACTTGCCTATCTTAACTCAAGAAAGCAATTATAATCTTCCTCCACTGCCTCAACCTTCCTTTACAAGATTTTCAGTTCTAATAGTATTTGTCAAATACTGTCTTTTATACTTTGCTACAGTTTATCTAGAAATAAGTTTGTTATATGTAAAGAAAAAGTATATGTATATATGGAAATATAAATATCCTGTGCTAAATGTATTAGACCAGAGTATATGATCCATAATATTCTTTTATATATTTTTATTGCTTATTTTATTTCTTGGGTATGGCTGTGGGTATGAATGTGGACAGGTGCTGTAGGCTACTGGGGTCTGAGGAGTGCCATTGGATCACCTTGGTAATTTCTCATCAGTAATCTATTGGCACTAAACCTACTAGAAAAGCCCCTTATTCTAACATGTCTTCACTTACATAGCTTCTCCATGTCATGATTACATATGTTTCCTCAAGTGAGCATGGTTATATTTTACCTGAGTGGAGCTTTATGTGTCTGAAAAGCTTCCTATGTCTAATATAAGTCAAGGACATTTGTTTCTGCTAGAGTAATATCTTCTAGAAAATTCCTAGTTCCACTACTGAAGAATGAAATAGGAGGAAGTTAGAAAATCTGATAGATATAAGTCATAGTAGGCAATATATATATACATATTTATATGTGTATATATATATATATTTATATTTTTGTAGAGTTTGAAATATGTTTGAGAGAGGAAATCATTTGGTATCTTGAATCTTAGATGTATTAAATTTGAGACAATGTAAGCCAGAGGAAGTTTAACAAACAAGACTTATGCATCTTTCAGGGACCAGTTTAAAAAGGCATTTGATACAAAATTCAAGTTTGGGTCCTACCCTAGCAAAATTTTTTTATTTCAAAAATGATTGCAGTTCATAGCAGAATCATTATGGCAGCATTTATAGGCACTGTGTATTGTTTTGTAAATATAACAGCTTGCACTCCATGTTGGTCTCATGGTTAGTTATAAAAACAGTGAGAGTTCCATAACAAGGAACTATACTTATAAGTGGGAGGATAAAGAAATTAGATGGAATTAGAAGAAGTATAGGACGTATTTACTGAGTGATATGTGGATGACTGTATACCAATTTTGGTTAAACAGGACAAGTAATACATCTTGAAGATAACAAATACTTACAGAGACCAGTGATATTTACCTACCTGTTTGAGCACAAAGAAGTGCTGTGATACATTTGTGGAAACTGATAAAGGGAATACAATTTTTTAAAATAGTTGTGATATTTTTATTGTTTTATATAGTGAAGTATTACAGTTATTCAGAAACACTTACTTTTTCTCTGTGACTATTCTCTTCTTAAAACAAATGTTGTTCCAGTCATCTCAGGCCTCAGGGAAAGAAATCATGATTTTTTTTTTTTGGTTTTTCTGAGACAGGGTTTCTCTGTGTAGCCTTGGCTGTCCTGGAACTCACTCTGTAGACCAGGCTGGCCTCGATCTCAGAAATCTGCCTGCCTCTGCCTCTGCTTCCCCCCCAAAAAAAAAAAAAAAAAAAACACGATTTTTGCCACACTTTATATAAAGTCAACAGTTTAAATTGTACCAGGAAATGTTCTTCTCTTATGAACATAGATGCAAAAATGCTCAATAAAGTACTTGCAAAGAGAATCCAGGAGCACACCAAAAATATAATTTAAAAGGTTTCATTCAAGAGACAGAAAGATCATTGAACACATGTAAGTCAATGAGTGTAATTCACTACCTAACAACATTGACAGACAAAAACCACATGATCATTTCATAAAGTTAAAATAGAAAGCCTGTGACAAAATCCAATACATCTTCATAATAAAAGTCCTAGAGAGTTTAGAGTTACAAGGGACATACTTCAACATAATAAAAGAAGTCAACAGCAAGCCATAGCCAACATCAACTCAAATTCAGAGAAACTCAAAGGAGTTCTACTAAAATCAGGAACAAGATAAGGTTCTCCACTCTCTCTTTGTCTAGTCAGTGTAGTACTTGAAGTATACAACTTAGGGATATCAGGTAGATACAGATCAGAAAAAGAGACATCAAAGTATTGTTATATGTAGATGATGTAACAGTACACATAAATGACCCTAGAAATTCCAACAGAAAATTCCTACAACTGATAAACATTTTCATCAGAATAGGTAGACATAAATTAACTCATAAAAAGTCAGTTGCCCTTCTGTATACCAATGACAAACAGACTAATAAAAAAAATCATGGAAACACCAACTTTCACAATAGCCTCAAATAGTATGAACCATCATGGCGTAGGGGTAACTCTAGCCACGCAATTGAAATACTTGGATCATAAAACTTTAAGAGAGTGAAGAAAGAAACTAAAGAAGATATCAGAAGATGCAAAGCCTGCCGTGTAGTGGTGGCACATAACTTTAATCTCAGCACTTGGGAGGCAGAGGCAGGCAGGTTTCTGAGTTCCAGGACAGCCTGGTCTACAGAATGAATTCCAGGATAGCCAGGGCTACACAGAGAAACCCTGTCTCAAAAAAACCAAAAAACCAAAAAAAACAAACAAAATCAACCAACAAACAAACAAAAAGAAGATGCAAAAATCTGTCATTCTCATGGATTAACAGGATTAATGTTATGAAAACTGGCCATCCTACCAAAAGTAATATACAGATTCAGTAATCGTCAAAATTCCAACATAATTCCTTTACAATCTGAAAAGGACAATATAGCTCAATATAGAAACACACAGTGGCAGAGATATGAGAGATAGCTAAAACTAACCCTCAATAATAAAAGAATTGCTGAATATATCATCATCTCCTAGTTGTACTACTGAGTTATAGTATTGAAAACAACATGGCATGGACACAGCAGAAAAGATGATCAATGGAATCAAATTGAAAACCAAAACATACCTGTGAGCACCTAATATTTTTTTTTAAAAAAAGCTACAAATACACACTGGAAGAAAGATAACATCTTCAACAAATGTTGCTTATCAAGCTATATGGCTGTTGGAGGAAAAATTCAAATAAATCTGTACTAATCACCTTGCATAAAACTCAGCTCCAAATGGATCAAAGACCTCACTATAGAACCAGATGCACTAAACCTGATAGTAGAGAAAGCAAGGAATAGCCCTGAACTCATTGGCACAGGAAAAAAATCTGAACAGAATGCATCATCACAGGTACCAAGATCAACAATTAATAAATGGGGCCTCATGAAACTGAAAAGATCTGTATGGCAGAGGACACACCATTTGGAAAAAACAGCAGCCTACAAGATGGAAAATGACTTTTACAAACTATACATCCAATAAGGAACTATCAGCTAAAATGTATACAGAACTAAAAAAAAAAAATGACCCAGTTTTAAAAATGGGGTACAGTTCTAAACAGAGAATTCTCCAAAGAGAAATCTCATGCGGCTGGCAAACACTTAAAGGAATATTCATGATCCCTAGCCAGCCATCAGGGAAAGGCAAATCAAAACCGTTTGATTTCATCTTACACCCATCAAGTAGCTAAGATCTATAAAACACGTGGCATTTCATTCTGTTGAGGATGTGAAATAAGGGGAACATTTGTCCATTGCTTGTGAGAATGCAAACTTGTACAACCACTATAAAAATCAGTGGGGTTCTTCCTCCAGTAAATGGGAATTGATTCTCCTGTAGATATATCTATACCACTCTTCGTGGTATACCCAAAGGACTATTTATCCTATCACAGAGACACTCAGCCATAATATCCAGACACTGAAAACAATCTAAATATCTCTTAACAGAAAAATGGTTAATGAAGGTGGGGTACATTTACATAAGGTATTACCCAACCATTATAAAACTGAAATTATAAAATTTATAGACAAATGGATAAAACTAGAGAACAAAAATCATCCTGAGTAAGATATTCCAGATCTCAAAAAAGAAATATTGCTATATGTTTGCTCATGTGTGGATACTGGCTATTCAGTCAATGATAACCAAGCTACAATCCATAGAACCACAAGGGTTAGGCATAGTGTATGTGAGAGGGGACAGATAGATCACAGTGGGAAGTGGAAACAGAATAACTAGTTATGGATGAATATGGGCTCTGGAAACGGGAGAAGCAAGTATGTTTGGGGAGGATTGGGGCCTAGATAGAGAATATAGGAAGATACAGCCAAAATTAAGGGCCATTTTTGGAGTAGGTGGAAATCTCAGACAGCAGAAGCTTCCTAAAATATATTCATATATGAAGGTAGTCTATATGAAATTATCAACTATTGGAGGAAACAAAGCCCTTATAGTCCAAAGGAGTTGTTTAAAGGGGTACTGTGAGGAACTTGAAAGAACCCAGGCTGTTGCTAAGTCTATAGATTGCTCTCCATATCTGCTAACAATTTCCATTTTCTGAATTTAAAATGTACACAGTTTCTTGAACATGGAGAAATTGGACTGGTGCACAGATAGATAGAACATGTATGCCTATGCCTAGCATCTTTGTTACAGGAAAGTACTGTGCATGCTACCAAAAGAAATTTAAACATGAACACAACCATAAGCCCTGTGGCTGACCATGGTGTCCTGCCTGCAGGATATGCTAGCAGTATGAATAACCAACTAATATCTGATTTGGAAAAGGACTACTCCACAAGATGGGATAGTACCCACACTTGATGCTGCTGGTGTAACCAAGAGCCAGAGACTAGATACCCTACAACAACATTAGGTAAAACCAAATACTACTGTCTAGTAATAATGAGTCCTAATAACATTCTGCTACACTCATAGATAAGTGCCTTGCTCAGCTGTCATCTGAGACATCCTCCTGTAGCAGATGGGAACAAATACGAAGACTAAAAGCCAGACATTAGGTAGAGAATGAGAAACTTTGAAATACTCAGCCATAAACATGATGTCCCCATTAACTCCCTTCCAGAAGGGTCAGGAAAACCTACAGAACAGGAGATGGAAAGAGTGTAAGAGTCAGGGGGTGTTGAGGACATCAAGATCTAAATCAGCAGGATCAAAGCACATACGAACTCAAAGGTGCTGAGGCCCCGTGCACAAGGCCTGCACGTGTTTGCAACCAGGTCCTGTGCATGTATTATTACGTCTCCCTGTTGAGTGTTTTAGTCAGGTTCCTGAATATGCAAAAGAATAAGTCTGTTTCTTGTCCCTTCTCTTGTGCTCTTTCCCTTCTGCCTTTGTTTTGTTTTTCTTTTGTTTTTTATTTTTTATCCAATTCCAATGTGTAAATTTTTTCATCTTAACATATTTACTTTTAATTAAAAGCTAATGAATATATGCATGTATTAATATAGAAAGAAATGACAAAAGTAATATAATTCGATTTTTATTTCCAGTACATCATAAAACTTAAGACTTTTCTATCTGAAGAATGATTTAGAACCTAGATTGGGAAGGAAGTCACTTGTTACACGTGTAAGTGGCTTCTAGAGTGATTTAGTACCAAAATAAAAGTCACTTCAAAATTTGCTTAGCAACTGTATTTTATAATTTTGAGTCCTTAGACTCACACAATTAAATATTCAATTTGAACATGAAATTAATTTATGGTAATGTATGATATCTTATGTCTTTTAGAAGTAAACACACTGCTGTAGGACTCAATGATCTCAGTTTTGGACTTGCATTCCTAAGCAGACACTCCAGGAACGCTAGACCAAAGGCAGAAATTAGTGGCCTGAATTGGGAGAACTTAAGAAAAGAAAAAAACACAAACTTCATACAAATTTTCTCCATAATTACTAGTATTATGTTTAATTTTGGCTAACAATTTTTAAATTTCTAACCAATCAGCCCCTTCCTAATTGTACAGTCTCATAATATACATCAGTATGATTTCTCAGTTCGTTGTCTCTTAACAATAGTGCACTAATAGCCAAAGGTATTGAACCCTGGGACTGTTCAGGCTCACAAACTAACCAACATACAACACAAGTTTCTTCATTTTATGTCCCAGAATTATTTTCCAATTGCAATCAATGAATATCTTAAAGATTGGAAAGTAAAAGGAATGTAGTAGCATCCCCTAAGAATTTTTGCATACAGCAAAGGTTGTTGTTAACTATTATACACACACACACACACACACACAAACATACAGCTTAGCTGTTATTATTTCATACCAACAAAGGAATTTCAATGAACACACAGTACACTGAATGTTTATCTTGAGGAATGATGACCCATTTGGAAACTCGAGTTCCAGAAAGCATTCTGTCTGTTTTCTTTTCCATTATGGGTAGATTCCCACAATCTAAGCTTTAGTATGGGTTCAGAGTATGCAATGTAAATTTGAGCTTAAGTGAAAAAGATATTTTTCTAGTAGCTTATTCAGCAGTGGAATTGAATTATTACAATGTGAAAGACGCCAGGATTTCAGATGTACTTGGGCCATTTCACCTTCACCCTGTTCTTCTCTTCTAGAAAGCTTTTCATGGCAGCTCTCCAACTGCTTTTCTTCCAGTTGAATTTGAAATGCTCTATTACCTTGGCTAAATTTCAACTATGTCAGTAAAAATCCCAAAGAGCCAATCAAACTAGCAGCAAAAGTGCCTTTCTTAAATAAACAGATTGCTGACCCCCAAGCAGGAGAAAAGGCATTCTGCCATGGGATTATTTCATAGTCAGTTTTAATAAATACAGTCTTTTTATTGTGCACAGGCTTTCAATTGCTAACTCAAGTTGAAACTCAGTTTAAACTAGGCACCCTTCTTCTAGGACTGAAAGCAGCCTCCAGCTGTCATTATGGAGCATACTCCTTGTGCTGGTGTGTGACCATCAAAGATAGTCTTCACTGGAGAATGCCAAAAACGAGACCTACTTGAACTCTAGTCCCTTGATACCTGATCAGGTCTTGACTTGTCATCCATCCAACCATGATGACTTCCTTAAGTTGTGTATGTTTTTTTATCCTGTGGCAAGTATATGTAGGAAGGTAGTTTGTGACTATCACAAACAATGTTTTCATTGTAGCTTATACTACAATGGGGGTGGGGGATGGGAAATCACTTCTACAGCCTTTGACACTTCAGAATTTGTGAAGGGCTTCATCTAACATTCCATCATTGGCTAAGTCTTCTAGGGAACTTGCCTTCTATCCTACTTCATGCAGTTTTCCCACACTTCCCTAGATGAGGTCAATACCTATAACCATATGCAATGTCTCCAACACTTTAATTCCAAACTATCCAACTGTCTACCACCATTTGTTGTCTTTCTTCCTTACCATCTCTATTGGGCTATTATTCAGTCAGTAGTAGCATAAGATCACCTATGATTGATTTCTATATTATTGTGTCATTGATCATTGATCATTATTGTGTCAGTTTGATCATTATTGCAAGTTCTCCATTTATTATCCCTCCCACTTTTTAGAAATTCTTACCTCATTTTCACTCTATTTGATGTCATCTAACATAAGTTAGATGGCATGGCTTGCTATTGCATTGCTTACTAGCATATCATGTAATCTGCCATGTTATTTTCTTCTCTAATTATACACACACAGACACACACACACATCACATACACAAACAGCTTTAAGTAAAGTATCTCTAATTCTATTGCTCCTTGAATGGCTAAAGGAACATTGTTGAAAATGATAACTTTATAGCTATACTGAGTGGTATTAAATTTATAGATATAGAATTACCATTCAACACTGCGTCTCTAATCTGTTCAGGCTTCTGAATGAAAAAAAATACTTGGTATATTCTCCTCTAACCTTAAGTTTTCTTTCTTCATCCTTATTATCTTAGATGGTTATTTTAACTTTGTAAATCAGAATGTCAATCAGATTCATCTTTTTAATTTCTCTACCACCTCCTCCTCTCTCCTTCCTCCTCTTCTTTCCTCCTCCTCTCCTCTTCCTCCCCGTTCTTCCTCTTCCTCCTCTACATCCTCTTCCTGTTCATCCTTCTCCATCCTTCTCTCTCTCCTTCCCCCCCTCCTTTCCCTATCTTCCTCCATCCTTTGTTTCTTTCTTGCTTGCTTGCTTCTCTTGATTATTAGTCAATCTAGGAACTACCCTTGATAAGATGAATCAAATTCCTCTACGCACCTGACATGTGATATAGGAAATCTCACATCTCTGCATGTATTTTACAGTTGAACTTTCATGCATCCTCTCAACATGTCCTCTCTTTAGGGTAACCAATACCAATCAATGTTATTCAACTTTCAGACTTCACCATAAGTAACATTTCATTTTTATCTGATAGTTAACAACGATATTTTTATTTTTGTCACCATGATTACCTATTCTAATTTCCTGTTCATTCTTTAGTCTTATTGGTTGACTTATCATTTGCTTTTAAAGAAATGCTATGAATCTGAATTAATATGGCCTGGGACCTGTGAGTTCATCTAACTACTGATTCTGGATGATTTTATCTACTCCGGGCCTCAAGTATTATTACATATATAAGTATGAGTTCTGCCTCCTGCTCTGTATTTTCCTCTAACTTCATTGATCTAATGGGTATGCCAATCATAATCTTAAACTATGACATGTGAAGAATGTGCTTTATTTAAAAAATTGGCCTAAAGATAAAAACTAATAAAAAGAAATAATATTTTTATAAATCTATGAATTCATCATATACATTCACTTATATTTTATATTTTTCATTGATATTTCTTATCTTTTAAATTTTAAATTCATACTGTATTCTTTTGAAATATTAAATAATATATGTGGACCTGCTGTAGAGACAACCTAGCAATTAATAATTCTTGCTGCTATTTTATAGGCCAAGGATTCATTTCACAATTACCCCATGGCAACTTACAGCCATCTGCTACAGCAGTTCTAAGGGATCCAATATCTTATTCTGGCCTCTGGGGGTACCACAAATGCATGAGATATATATGCAGGCAGACAAGCAAATATTCATATATAGAAAATAAAATAAAATATTATATAAGGTTTATATTTTATTTTTAGATGTGTTTGGATTTTTAAAACCACAATTAAAAACCTGTTGTCCAACTTCAATATGATAGTTTTACTTCATTT
Source organism: Mastomys coucha (assembly GCF_008632895.1). Lineage (NCBI taxonomy): Eukaryota > Metazoa > Chordata > Mammalia > Rodentia > Muridae > Mastomys > Mastomys coucha. The sequence goes on from NW_022196903.1 coordinate 16,880,219, forward strand.
TATTATATCTTATTTTGTCATGTTTTCTTGTCATGTCATAGAATGTCTTTTTTTCCATTGAGAGACAGAAAGGGTGTGGATCCAGAAGGGAGGGGGGGAAGAACTGGGAGGAGTGGGTATGGAAGGAACTATTATCAGGATATATTTTATGAGAATAAAATTTATCTTCAGTAAAAGATAAAAGACTTCAAAGTAATTACAAGAAAAGAAATTTATCTATAAGAATAAAATTGGATGAAAGGTATTAAAATATTTAAATGTTTGTGAAATGCTGTGGAGTATGGGTGGATGGTTCACAGGTGTGTCAGGTGTGTGTGTCAAACCTATGATCATCTGTGTTGTATGGAGAATTCTACCACTTACATTTCTAGTCCTTAGATGCTTATTTTTTAATAAAACTTTATATGGAATAAAGTCAATTTGTAATATATACTTTAAAGAACAGAATAAAGTCAGACCGACAAAAAGAGTGGTATGTTCCAGCTAAAGTAAAAGTATCACGTATTCCTTTGAAGTGATTACCGAACCAAAACAAGCTTATTAAACCATCATAGAAGGAAGGGTAAAGACAAGAAGAAAAGAAGAAAAAATGATGAAAAGAATATGAAGAAATAAATTCATGAAATATAATTTCTTTGAGAAAAATGATCAAACAATATTCATTTGCATGACTGAAATAAATTAGTTCTAAAATAATTAGTAATAGTAATGGTCATGATTATTAATCATGACAGAAGAAAGGATTCTTTCAATATAAAATAGAGATAAAGAGTTAGGTAATACATAATTATAGTGTCTAAACATGTCAAAATTTGATGTGTGAAGGCAGTCACCAGCAAAGATTTAATCCAAATATTTGTAGTAATTCTGCACTGGGGGTTGATGGATGATTTTACTTCCTCTATTTATCCTCTTGTCAATAGTTTTCTTCATGGTAACACCAGTATTCATTGATATTAATATATAGTTTATAAATATTAAATAAACATAATTTTTCTTTATAATCCTTCCATTTCATTATTGAAAACAGCATGAATGAGTACTATTTTGAACTTAGACAAAGCGTAACAGTGAAATCTTCAATCATTATCCATTTACAAATCATTTTGCATGTAAGTCAGTGGCCTAGAAAATCTATCCCACTTTGCAGTTTGCCCGGAATTTGTTATTTATTTGTTTGTAGCTTGGGAGGCAGAGGCTGGCAGATTTCTGAGTTCGAGGCCAGCCTGGTCTACAGAGTGAGGTCCAGGACAGCCAGGGCTGTCCAGAGAAACCTTGTCTCAAAACAAACAGACAAACAAACAAACAAAAACTATCTTAACTTAAAACTCTGTTTCCAAATGAGAACACACTGTATACCTACCCTTTTTTGATCAAACTGTAAGGACGATCAAAATTCCTGTCATATTTTATTTTCTTCATGATTCCTTTGATAACATCCTAACCTTTGTAGATTATTTTTTTCTTAGGCTCTTAGAATACTTTCTGTGTATTAAGCAGAGATGTCTATAATATTTGTATTTGTTCCATGATAATTTGCCTTCTGTTTGAGGGAAATGAATACAGAACCCAAACCAATATCCTACAATCTACGTGAAGGTCAACATGCAAAGAGTGCTAAAACAATTTTAGCTATTACTCTTATCAATAACGATCTCCATCAAATAGCATAAATCTACTATCAATGTTTAGAAATAATTAAAATAAAGCTATACATTTAGATAATACGTGATACCTATGAAATATGTTGGTTTTATGGTAAATTAATGTAGTTCACATTATTGAATGAATCAACCTCTGTAGATCTGCTTATGATATTCTATTTTCGAATGCAAATGTTTACACAAGCTCTTCTTTGTTGTCTTTTATCGCTTTAGAGGAAGTTAAGTGGTGAGCCTTTAACTCCTTGAGCCATTCTCTGATCCATTGCTCAAAGGATTTGGGGGCTGGGAAGAACCCTATTAAAAATACAACCTTGTATTCTAGAAAGTGAGTACTAGAAAGGTCACTAAAATAAACCTACTACAGAAAAGAAGTCAAAGAAATGTGTATGGATAGTTCTCATTCAAGACACTGAAGCTTCATTGCTGACCAAGAGTGTGTGTTGTGCTTGATGACTTTGCTCAGAGTAGAAAGTGGAAAGCTCAGGTCATAATGTGCTGGGAAGAATCTTGGAAACATCATGTTGCTATATAATCGATGCTGTTCTTCAGGAATAGCATACCATTACAGAGTAAGGTAAGAATGACAGTTTGCCTCAATGATAGTTCTTCTTTCATCGACATTATCCTGGTCTAATTCCATGAAAAAAGAGTGGATAATCCCAAGTCAAGAGACACTCCCCACATTTTAAACTTGGAAAAAACTAGGACACTACACACATAGGATCCTAAGGTGCTTGTATTGAAGGATTCTTAATGCAACACGGAAACAGAGAGATTCCATCAAAGACTATGTGAACTTGAATGACAACATGCCCAGAAAGGTTTCTTAGCTGGTGAGCCTGCATACTGATGTGGTGGTGACAGAAGTGAAGTAGGTACTCCATAGTTGCACCTTTTCTCTGAATCTAAATCTATTCCCAACTAAAATTGCACTTACATTTAAAGATACATTACCCTCTGCAAAACACTAGTGTTTATAGGAAGTGCTTTCACATGCCATATCAACTGGAGTGACAAAATAATTTTAATTGAAGGACCATTTTTAATTTAATTTTTTTACTTATTCACTTTACATCCCTTTCACTGTCCCTCTCCTGTTCCTCCCTCCAAAATCCTTCCCCATCCCCCTCTACTGCTCCTATGAGCAGATGGAGCTTCCTCTGGGTTTCCCCCTACCCTGCCACTTCAAGTCTCTGCAAGACTAGGTGCTTTCTCTCTCACTGAGGCCAGAGAAGGCAGTCCAGATGAAGAACATACCCACATACAGGCAACAGCTTTTGGGATAGCCCTGACTCCAGTTGTTTGGTCCCCACATGAAGACCAAACTTCACATCTGTTACATACATACAGGGAAGCCTAGGTCCAGCCCATGTGGTTGGTTGTTCAGATTCAGAGAGCCCCAAGGGTCCAAGTTAATTGACTCTGCTGGTCTTCTTAGGGAGTTCCTATCCCCTTCTGGGCCTGCAATCCTTCTTCCTATTATTCCATGTGTCCCCAAGCTCCATCCACTGTTGCTGTGGGTGTCTGTATCTGTCTGAGTCAGCTGCTGGGTGGAATGTCTCAGAGGACAACATGCTCCTGTTTGCAAGCAAAACAAAATATCATTAATAGTGTTAGGGTTTGGAGCTAGGCCATGTGATGGGTCTCAATTTGAGTGGTTATTGGTCGGCCGTTACCTCTGTCTGTGCTCCATTCCCCATGCCTGAATTTTATTGTACACAGGATAAATTTTGGTTGAAGATTTTATAGGTGGATTGATATCTCTATCGCTCGACTGGGATTCGTGCCTGTCTATTGGAGGTAGCCTCTTCAGGTTCCATCTACTCAATGTTGTAAGTCACAGATAAGGTCACCCCCATTGATTCTTGGGTACCTCACTTATTCCAGGACTCTTTCTTATCCTGGGGATGACCCCCACACCTTCACCTCCGTACCACATTCAATTGCAGATTTGCATTTATTTTCATGGCCATCTAGCCAACTCTCCTGTCCCGATATTCTGATTCTGATTCTGAACTCCCCCCATTCCTCTCTCTCTCCTCTCCCTCCATCTGCCTCTTCTGACTGTTTTACTCCCCCTTAAAAGTAAGATTCAAGCATCCTTGCTGTGTCTTCCTTCTTGCGTAGCTTCTTTGGGTCAGTGGTGTATAGTAAGTTATCTGTGCTTTATGATTAATAATATCCACTTTTAAAGACATTTTAAAAATTAAAGACTAGTTTTAAAGAGCTCTTCCTGGTACAAATACAGTGGAAATGCATGCCTCACTAAATAAGATGAAAAGTTGGGTGACTGTCTATAATGTACCACTATCTTTTATAGTAAGCTGAAGAGTTGCTCTTTGTTCTCTATCCTTTGGATGTTTCCACTTATTAATGGTTAGAGCATGATGTACTTCTATCAATAGTTCCTCTGACAAATTACTACACACACACCCATATACACACACACACACACACACACACACACACACACGCATACAGATTGAATATAGAAATAAATATCTGACAAATAACTATGTACATGTATATATGTATATACATACATATATACCTATTGATATAGTTAGATGATTAATAGATGATAGATGTGACAAATAACCATATAAATATATGTGCATCAGAAGGAGTTGCAGAGAATAACTATGGAGCAGAGACTGAAGGAAGGACAAGCCAGCCTAATATACCTATCTCCTGAGAGGCTCTGACAGTACCTGACTAACACAGATGTAGAGGCTCACAGCCATCCTTCGAACTGAGTACAGGTTCCCAATGAAGGAGTTAGAGGAAGGATCAAAGGAGCTGAAGGGTTTGTAGCCCCTTAGGACAAACAACAATATGAACTAACTAGTACCCTCAGAGCTCCCAGGGACTCAACCACCAGCCAAGGACTATACATGGTGGGAATGATTGTTCTGGCAGCATGTATATAGTTGAGGATTGCAAAGTCAATCATCAATAGGAGGAGAGGAGCTTGGCCCTGTGAAGGTTCTGTGCCCCAGTGTAGGGGAATGCCAGGGCCAATAAGTGGGAGAGGGTGGGGTGGCAAGCATGGGGAGGGGGGAGGCAACAGGGGTTTGTTCTTGTTGCTTTTGTTTGTTTGTTTGTTTTTTGGAGGGGAAACTTGGAAAGGAGAAATCATATGACATGTAAATAAAGAAAATATCTAATAAAAAAAAAAGAAAAAAGGAAAAAGAAAAACCACAACCAATCAACAACAACAAAAAAAATATGTGTGCACAAATATACATATATATTAAAGGCAGAGAAAATGGATTTTTTATTTCTTATCGGAAATATGTGATTTAAAAATGTCATCTTGCATCCACAATGTTAGGAATGAGGGTTTTAACATTATCTTCCTGTCTCCTGTTGTACTGGTTTCCATTCAAATAATTTAAAATACTGTTGAGGGGGTCTCTTCCATGGACTTGATAAGTAGCTATTTATTCAGCATTAAATAGGAAATGGCATTTAGTTATTGTAAAATTTATTTTAGGACTGAAATTCTACAAATTCTTCATTTTGTAAAAGAAACTAAGGCAGAGGAAAAAAATCATTCACCTCAAGACATGTGTCTAATGAAAAGTTAGTTCTGGAAACATGACTCTGTTACATAGAAGTCTTCAAAGCCTTTGTTTTTAAATATGTTGAATCTTACTATATTTTTAACTTCTAATATCAACACATTGATATTGGGCAAATTGGGTAACTTCTAATTTTGTGTTCAATGTCCTTTGAGTCTGAGAATAGATAAATGAATGCAGTACATGTAAAGAATGAAGGGATCTAGGGAGTGACGGGTCACATGCCAAAAGACACGTCATCATTCTCTGTTAGTGTGTGTGTGTGTGTGTGTGTGTGTGTGTATACATGTGTGTAAATGTGATTGTATATGTTTATGTGCATATGTTCATGTCTATATTTGTGTGCATGTTCATGTATGTGTCCTTGTTTGTGTGAGCATCTATGTTTTATGAGGTATGGTTTGCAAGAACAATGGCAAGACAATTAGGAAAACAGTGAACACTAATTTTTATCTTATTCATTTTTATTCTAGAAATTGTAAAGGAATGTGGTCTCTTTGTTCAACTAGTCCATTCATATCATTTTGGAACACATAAGGAGTAACTGTAAAATAGTACTAATAAATAAAGTATATTAATATATCAGTTAATATCACAAATAATCTATTACATTTAGATAAATATATTCACACTGAATCATATAGACAAGATAGAAAAAGGAGATTACAATAAAAATTTATATAGATAGTTCTTAGAAATAATATATGTAAGCAAAAACTTTAAACTTTCTCAAGGACAGAAAGGTTCTAGTACAAGATAAACAGACCTAATCTGTGAAAATTTGAAATTGAAAATGCTGTTACATGTTGCAGTATTTTTTGGGTATATGCCCAGGAGTGGTATAGCCGGGTCCTCTGGTAGTAC
>NW_022196903.1:16888769-16910568 GCF_008632895.1 Mastomys coucha
AAAATAAAAAAAAAAAAAAAGAAAATGCTACAAAATGTGAAGAAGTTTTAGTGTACCCTTGTCACACAGGTTGAAAATTCCACACCTAAGTTAGAGGTGAGTTATTACAGACAAGATACTTCATACTGAAAACATGATCTGAAATTATGTCCTGGTGAAATGTGTTCACTTTATATAAGTATGAATGAATATTTTATTTTAAACTTATGTTCTATTCATATTACATGTACACAAATATTTTTTAAAAAAAAACAAGAAGTCTACAATCTGAAATTCTTGCTCTAAACATTTAATATAAAAGTTATTGTTGTAGTTTGGGTATAATTTTATTGCTCCATGGTTCCCCTGTGATCAGAGATTAGTGCCCAGAGTGGCATTACTGGGTGATTCTGTTCAACCTTCAGGAGATAAGGTAGGGTAGAGGTTATTGGGTCATTGGGAATGTGCTGTTGCATTGAAGTTCCATGCAAGCCCATGGTTGCTCTCTTAAGTAATTGTTACAATTGGTTCAAGAATTTGTATGCTTTCCCTCTACTCTTACTTTGAGAGGTAATCACTTATTTTATCCAGTACAATATGGGCCATGATACTGCAGTAACTGGTTCCCACATCAGAGACCAAATGAGGGTCCTCACATCTCCTAACTTCTGCCTCTGCTCATACATTGAACCCATGAAAGTGAGTATAGGAATACAACCATGAAAAGAATGATGTGACCATAATTCTGAGAAGAACTTGGTGTCATCTACCATGTTTATGGGGAAATTATCAACAATCCTCTCTTCTGTCAAAAACCTCAATTGAAAAAATATTTGTAAACTATAAGAACATAACTATAAGAACCCTCAGTAACTGGAAAACTAACAACCCAACTCACTGGACATTTTGAGATGATATATATGTTAATTTTCTTTACTACAGCACGGGTTCTACTACTTACATGATAAATATTTTGATAAATTATACCATTTGCCTTAAATATCTACAGTCAACATTTGTTTCAGTGCTATGAGCAACATGGGAGATGTCATCAAGTGCCTCAAAGAGCCAGATTTGAATGTTCTTTCAAAGGCTTTGCTGTCCTATTCCTTGGAAGTTTCAGAGTGAGTCTTTCCATTTCATGTATTATTGTAATTTAGACAACACTGTGACATTAGTCAGTTGATGGTGAACTCTGGATCGCTTTTCATGGACCACTTAGGTTTCATGAGTCTGAAGACTTCTGGTATTTAAACCCAAATGGTTACCAGAGATGTCTCCGAATTACTAATTACTATGCTAATTAAACCTACAGTGATAAGGGCTTAATACCTTCTTTGGTCAACTTCATACCAGTAGATTGAAATACTTGATATTGCTACTTATGAAAAAGGGAGGTTGATTCATGTCATTATTACGCAGGCTTAACATTTAGTGAGGGGTAGAGATGGTCTGTAAAAGAGTACTTGCTTGATTAGCAAATGGTAGTGCATCACAGAAAAATGAACATATGAGAAAGCAAATGGCTACATCTCAAACTAGAAGTGATAAAGAAGGTTAGTTAGAGGATGGAAGAGTCAGAAATACTTTTACCATAGGTCAGATAATGGAGAATTGTGCCCACTGATAAGGTAAAATAAGTCAAGACCAGTTAACTTACAAGGCAAGATATACACATTCCAGATTCTGTGGTATAGAGGAAGGTTTTTGTTCATTTGTTTCTTCTGTTTTAATTCTTTGCCCAGGGACGTTCTCTTTCTAAGTCCCGAAGGCCTTTTATTTGGCTGTTTTCCAATGCAAGCTACAGTCCACTTACTTTCCAACTGCCTTTGGCCTCATGCCTGGAGCTACCAGATGATATGAGAGCAGGAATGGGTTCTTACCTAGGTTGGTGAAGATAGTATGAGAATCTTACTGCTTTGAATAAAGAGATATAAAATTATATCATTAATCACTTATTATATGTGTCTGTGTATATACATGTTAATAGATTCAGAAATACCCTGGGAAATTCATTTAAAAATATTTGTCCTATCTACAATACAAAGACAAAGAAGGAGTAGAGAGTTAGAGAATGACAAACCAATAACTGACCCAACTTGAGACCCACCCATAGGCAAACACTAATCCCCGACATATTTATGTCACTCTGTTATGCTTCTAGCATAACTGTCCTCTGTAAGGCTCCATCCAGCGGCTGATTAAAACAAATGTAGAGACCCCTAGGAAAACATTGGGCAGAGCTCTGGCAGTATTATGGAAGAGTTGGGAGGAGGAATAAGGGCCATGAAGGGGAAGGAACTCCACAGGAAGACCAACAGAGTGAACTAACCTAGACCCTTGGGATCTCTCAGAACTGAACCACCAACCAAAGAGCATAAATGGGCTGAACCTAGGCCTCTAGGCACATATGTAGTAGATGTGCAGCTCAGTCTTCATGTGGGTGTGTCTGTGTCTCAGGAAAATGGTAGAATGCTGTGATTTTCAGGACAGCTTTTAAGGTTGTGGAAAAGAATCCTGAAAACATGAGTTTGAAAATATATAATTTATCACTCTTAACTCTTAACTTCTTATTCTTGCTCTCACCTCTCGCCCTCCTTCTCCCCCTCATTTTTCCCCTCTCTCCACGCGGCCATGGTCAGTCTTTATTTTTCTACCTTCTCTCTCTCTCTCCTTTCTACAATAAAAGTTAAAAACTTAAGAAAAAGAAAATATATAATTCTCAACTATGTAAAATAGAAAGATGCAATATGAATTATATAAGAAGCTTCACAGATCTAAAAGAATAGAGGCAACTGGACTATGAGCCAGCTTGTCAGAAAGGTATTAAGGATTTTAGTATTTTTAAGGATACAAAGATAAAGAGAGTTAAGGAGGGGTGATCACAAGGCAAGATCCCATCAAGCTAAGGATTTTTTGTTTGTCTGTTTGTTTGTTTATGCTTACAAAGACAGGTAGGTTCCTGAGTTCAAGGTCAGCCTGAGACAGACCAGAGTTTAGATCCAGGCCCAGATATGGTAGTAATGGTAATGTCAGGGCAGCTATCTCACTGTCTGTGTTTGTGCCTCTTTCTAAGAATCAAGGGGCAAAGGTCATAGGATGCTGATTCATGGGATAGTCAAAAGGTAACCTGGGTTAATGACTGAGTTGATATGTAAATTAAAAAACTAGACTTTTGATCAGCAAGAGATGAGCTATCCAGAGAGTTTTTTGAAATAGCAAGAGGAAGCTATCTAGAACAGAGCAGAACACAGCAATCTGAAATGCTGTCTCAGTAGAGCACAGAGAGAAAACAATCAGGAAAGCCATCTCAAGCAGAATATAGACCTTTAGCTAGGACTCATAATTTTATTTTGAGTTTTTTGTTTTTCCACTACCAGACACCCTTTCTCTGAGAACCCATCTCCAGACTGAGGCTGGTCTACGACATTCTATCATCACACATGGAGAAATTTAATTTCAAGGCATGCTTTAAAATCATTTTATAACTAGATTTAGGAAACCATCACAACCCGTAATGCTGTTCAGTTGACTAGATCACATGTCAGTTTAAAAGAAATGTATTGATTTCATTCCTCCCCAAGGAGTACAAAATTTCCAAAGCATTTAACTTATATGACTATTAATAGAAGTTAACATTGCTCTCAGGACACTCCCAATTTCAGAAGATACTACAGTATCAATACCAGGATGTGAGAACCAATACTAACGTCTGTTTTATTCAGTCCACTTCATGATATTATACTTTTTATTGTAAAATGTTAAATGTCTGTCTATATACTAGTAGAGACACACTTCGCCATTTCCAGTGTTCTTCTGGTAGCATTTGGTATAATTTGGAAGCATGAACACATGATTTGGAAGGCATGCCTAATACTAAACTGATGTCTCTCATCAGTACTATGCATGAAGATGCAGCAAAAGGCCACTATTTGTTGCTTTTATGCTAGGTTTGCATGCCTGCGATCTAAGAAATTTACAACATTCCAGAAAGCCTAGAATTTTCACTGATGACTAGATAAATTGACTCTATTACTCTAGACACACAGACACACGCACACACACACACACACACACACACACATACACACACACACACACCATTCATACAAGGTGGACTAGGAGATTTTTGTGCCAGTGGAAGAAGTTTCTATTTTAATTGCCACAGAATTTTTCTGAAAAAATCTAACTAAAGCTATGTCAAAACAAAACTCTAACTAATGTTGCCCTCCATCCCTTTTCTCTGTTCTGTCAATACCACCCTTACGGCTTTGCTCATTTCTCTTCACTCTTAGTCTGCCTACTTCATCTGTGTCCTCTTCAATATTAGTTTTATAGTCTCCCATGTTTCTTCCATTTTTTTCTTGGGGAGCAAGCCTTCATTTGTCTCCCCCTTACTTTTTTTTCTCACAGGGTGACTCTTGTGATTTAACAAAGAACTAGTAGCAAAGTTGTATGTAAAATGTAAAGGTATATACAATCCCTGCACTTTCAAGCTCAGTGATCGTTTTGGAAGAAGAGGCAGAAAGATTTTACAAGCCAGAGGAATAGAAAGTTTGCTGTGAGACTGTTTCTCTTAGAAATGTGAGAACTTATGCCCTTGAAGTCTCGGCAACCGGACAGTCTAGATGTGACCTGAACAAAGAGATTACCAATAGGCATGCTAATGCATCAATTAAGGGATGCTGAGAGTGGGGCAAATGCTCTTTTCAGGTAGGTCACACAATCACAATTGGCTATTCCATTCCAAAAAGTCAGCCCTGAAAACATGTTCATACAAGTAACATTACATATATGACCATAATGCTCACAATATACTGAAAAAATTATTCTCTGCCATTGAAATGAGCCAAGTCAAGCCAGATTAGAATATTTTAGGTTTATTGGGAGTAAATAGCTGGTTTGTTGGGAAGCAGCCCTAAGGTTGGTTCACTGGTCCTAAGGAACAAGGACAGGTAAGTCACCATGGGGAGGAAGACACAGGGGAGGGGGAAGAGAAAAAGGGAAATATAATGCCAAGCAGGAAGGGGGAGAGAAGGAGAGGAGAGACCAAAATGTCTGGATTATATTAGGAGGAACTTCTTGGGTTGAGGTGGGGGGGGGTTGGGGGGAACAGGTAGCAGAATCTCTGGGCTGGAAAGTTCTGGGTAGACAGCAGAGTATGCCGGTTATGGACTGAGAAATGCTGGGAGGACCTGGAGATCAGCTCAGTTTTGATATGTTAAGTATGCACCTCAGCCCCTTGGCCAGGATCTGAAACCCAACACAGTTAAAGAAAAGAGGCCATAATTTTGAAAGAGAAGTGGGGAAGTACATGGAGAGCTTTGGTGGAAGTAAAGGGAAAGGAAACAGGATTTAATTATATTATAATCTCAAACAATTCAGAACTATTTTTTCTTAGAAAGTAGAATAAGTCAAAAATGTCTTGCAAAAGTAAGCCAACTGTATTCAAAATCATTTGTTTCCCACTCACTAATACCCATATTCCCCGTACTTACAATGTAACAAATGGACAGATGAGAGAGGATAGTATTACTACATAATGAAACAGGTATGTGTCTTTCTGACCTAGCCTCGCTGATGTAAATCCAGTCCTCAGAATGATCTGAAAATCCTCAACAGATAAGAGATTGCTTGAGCATTTGTTAAATTGTGTATTCTAGCTATTACAAAGTAGTATAAAGTCAGTTTAATATCAGAGAAAGTTTGTTATTTGTGTAAATTATGAGGGAGAACTCCCTTTTGTTCCAGAAACTTTTATTCTTTTGATATTAGTGAAATTACAAATCAACAGGGAATGTCATTCATGGGAAGATGAAACAATTTTCATGAAAATGGTTTATCAAGGCCAAGTGGTGGTAGCACATGCCTTTAATGCACTTGGGAGGCAGGGGCAGGCAGATTTCTGAGATCGAGGCCAGCCTGGTCTACAAAGTGAGTTCCAGGACAGCCAGGGCTACACAGAGAAACCCTGTCTCGAATACCCCCCCAAAAAAATGGTTTATCAAGTTCTCTTATTTATTCTTACTAATTCTTATTAGTCTGATTTACATTTTTTAAAGTACAATCTGTATAAGGCTCAGCACTTGTATTTGCAGATTACAGTTGAGCAGGCAGTGTTTATATACTAAAAAATAAAATGAAGGGATCATATAGAGATTTTTGGAAAGTTAGAAGTTATTGGTGTCAAAGTAGCTAAAATAGTATTTGCAGCCACATAAAAGTATTGCTCTAATATTGTATTTAAAAGTTGAAATAAACTTTGCCTGCATCAAAAGCCACTGGAGCTTACAAGACATTGATTTTTTTTGAATCCAGAATCCCTTTTTATTATCTGATTACACTAACATATGCTCAAATTTCCAAAGAAAATAGTAGCAGTCTACAGAAAGATGTTACACAGGAAAAAGTACAAACATGAAATATAAAGTAGCAAATTCATGACACATTCAAACATTCAATTTTCTGCCTAATGTATTTTTAAAATATTTTTATTGGATATTTTATTTATTTACATTCCAAATCTTATCCCCTTTCCTGATTTTCCCTCCAGAAACCCCTACCAAATCCCTTCTCCCCCTGTTTCTATGAGGGTAGTCTCCTACCCACATATCCACCTACTCCTACCTTCCCCCAACTCCCTGCATTCCCCTACACTGGGGCATCAAGCCTTCACCAAGGGACACTCCTTGATTGATGCCTGACAAGGCCATCCTCTGCTACATATGCGGTTGGAGACATGGTTGATCCATGTATTCTTTGATTGGTGGTTTAGTCCCTGGGAGCTCTGGAGGGTCTGGTTGGTTGATATCTTTATTCTTTCTATGGGTTGCAAACCCCTTCAGCTCCTTCAGTCCTTTCTCTAACTCCTCCATTAGTGACAGTGTGCTCAACCCAATGCTTGGCTTCAAGCATCTGCCTCTGTATTTATCAGGTTCTGGCAGAGCCTCTTAGGAGACAGCTATACCAGGCTCCTGTCAGCCAGCACTTCTTGGCATCTGCAATAGTGTCTGGATTTGGTGTCTGTATATTGGATGGAGCCCCAGGTGGGAAGACTTTGGATGACCTTTCCTTTTGTCTCTGCTCCATACTTTCCTCCCTTGAGTATTTTGTTCCCCCTTCTAAGAAGGACTGAAACATCCATAGTTTGGTTTTCCTTCTTCTTGAGCTTCCTGTGGTTTGTGAATTGTATCTTGAATATTCAGAGATTTTGGGCTAATATCCAGTTATCAGTGAGTGGATACTATGTGTGTTCTTTTGTGACTGAGTTACCTCACTCAGGATGATACTTTCTAGTTCCATCCATTTGCCTAGAAATGTCATGAAGTCATTGTTTTTAATAACTGAGTAGTACTCCATTGTGTAAATGTACCACACTTTCTGTATCCATTCCTCTGTTGAAGGACATCTGGGTTGTTTCCAGCTTCTGGCTATTATCATCTGCATTTTTTATCTCCCTCTCAAGGAAACATAAAGGAAAAATGATGATTTTTCTTCATTTGAAAATCAAACTTGCTGATATAAATGCAAATATTTATAATGTGAGGTAGTGTGCTTGTGGTACAACAAACATTAGGAGCAAAGTTCTAGCCCCGATAACATAGCATTCTTGTGGGTGAAAGTTAAGTGGTGTTCAGAATATGGACAATCACGTGATGCTCTTTTCTTTCTTGAAAGAAAGGTCTATTCAATAGTGTCAGAAAAATTTATTTTTCCATGCTTATGCCCTATTTCACCAACCTCATGATTTCTGGATTGTATTATAAAAATTAGGAATAATGTGATATTTGTGTTATTGCATGGCAAGTGCTTGATTACAAACATAAACAATGACACTAGTATTAAAACAATCAAAACCAAAGTGAAATTTAAATTCAGTTTCAAGAAATCCACTTGACTGCTCGATGATTACATTTATCTCCCTTATGTGAAGTTTACATGAGTCTTAATTCACCAAAGATGGAAAGACTGATTTTGAATGAATCAAATGGAGTAAGCCTTGGAATTACTTGACCAAAATCTATTGGGCTTGCATCATAAGATTTAAGAAGAGCTCAGTGACGACGACTGAGTGGAATAATCTCCCACTCTACTCAAGTGTTGGGAAGTTCTGCTTCTGATTTTACTTCTATGAGAGTGGGCTTCCTGGGATCATCTTATCTCTAAGATTTTTTCTTTGTCTTTACTGCAAAGAAAAAATTGCCGATTTAAAAAGTCTTTATTGCCGATAAGATAAGGAGGGATATGGGAATATGCTGAAATCTCATAGAAGCTTTAAATCTGTTGTGGCAGTTAAAGAGTCCAACATAGTTAAAGATTGAGATGGACTGAGCCATGGATAAATTATGGACCTGTTCTGGTTTTTAAGTGTTGTACTCAAAATAACTCAAAGCAACTGACACTTGGGCTGTTCATGCAGGTTTAAGTATAAGTGCAAGATTGGCCAAGTCTTTTCTATATGCCCTTTGTGTTGTAAGTGACATAGAATGTTAATATGTGACATGTTTTGATAATACTAACCTGAATAGTGTATGAAAAAGGTGAGGCAGTCAGCTGTGTTCACTTTGATGTGCAAATGAGATTTCTAGATACTTTCCCTTCTAGGATAGAGAGAAAGAGCAGTGTCTCACTATGTAGCTGTGGCTGGCCTTGAACTGCTCTCTGCCTCACCTCCTGAAGGATGTAATTGCTTGCACGTGCCAACTTGCACAGCAATAACATTTCAGGTCTCTAGGCTTGGATTGTCACAGGCATGCTGTGTGTCAGTCACTGGAACACTTCAAATCCTGGAGACTCAGTTTCTGCATTTCAGTATCAAATTAGTGATCTCACATCATTACCTTAATAGAGTTAAAAGAAAAATCCTTATCAGGAATCAAGTACTTTATAAAATTACCTGAAAAAGTTTATGGTGGAATTTCCTGGAGAACATGTGTTTCTTAAGTAATTGAAACCTAATTCAGGAGGAATAGGAGAAACCTGGAGAATCACAAAAGTTGATAAAGTTCCCCTACTCTATTTGTGGGAGCTCAGACTTTGTTGGGTTTGGGTCAGGAAAAAAAAAGAGCTAGACTTCAGTATTGGATTGAAGGAGGAGGAGAAGGAGAAGGAGCAGAAGGAGGTAGGCAATCATATTTCTGAACAGGTTAACAATAAAATGCACTATATAAATGCATCTTCTTCTATTCCATGTTCTAGGAGGGAGGGAAGCACTGCATTCTGTCATTTCAAAGGTGGTGTCAGTTTAAAGACAGGAAAATGTAAATGCTTCACCCTCATCTTCAGAAATGGCTCCAGATTCAGACTGCCTTCACTTTTCTGCTCCGCTCCAAACCCCT
The DNA here is from genome assembly GCF_008632895.1 of Mastomys coucha. NCBI lineage: Eukaryota > Metazoa > Chordata > Mammalia > Rodentia > Muridae > Mastomys > Mastomys coucha. The sequence goes on from NW_022196903.1 coordinate 16,898,087, forward strand.
CAAAGCAACAGGATCCTTCTGGATAAAGCTAGGGATGTCTTTCTTCTACAAATCTTTCAGTGAGAGGAAAATCCTGAGACGCAACCGAGTACTTCCTGTTTGATAAATCTTGTCATGGGGGATGAAAGAACGGCAGCTCTGGTGGCTTTCCCTCAGAAGTGTTCACTATGGTCAATCAACTGTTTAAAGCTTAATACAGAGAACTTGCATCCCTTGGGGAAGAATAATGATGTCACTAGTGGCCAATCTACCCTTGTATGTTGCCCATGAAGATTTGAAAGGCCTGGATGAAAGAAGTAAATAAACAGAGGTAGAACATCATAGAACGAAAAGAGGAGGATGACTTCAGAAGAACTACTAAATAAATATCCACCTCATGACCTGTGGCAATTCTGTACTCCAATGGACCTTTCTCTTAAGTAGTTGAAGTTAGATATATAATCCTTTTACTAGACTTCAGATTTTAAAAAAAATGCTTCCTGTCATAAAAGATGAACCCTAACCAGATTTATATCTGAGTAAATCTGACCTCACATCTATTAAAATGTGAGCGAGCAGACGAACAGAGTTCAATCTTTTTGAAGCAGAAGACAAAGGTATACATCAGTTTATAGTATGAAGATTCAGAAGTCCCATTCAAACCATGTGATCATTTTAGGATTGGATTTTGGCAAGCATGCCAATTTGAAGGGGACCTCCATGTTAGGATCAGGTTTAATAAGACAGCGTTTTCTTCTCTATACATCAGTCACAGTGACATGCACAAGTTAGCCATTTCCTTCTGTGAACATAAAATGTAAAAAATGTATAAAAGGGTAAAATGTATAAAAGATTTAAGCAAAAGGAAGACATCTGAGGCAGAAGAGAGGTGGGGAAGAGATGAATGTTCTCCAAGCATAATAGTGCATTCCTGCCAAGCCTTCAGCATCTGACCTTCCAGGGTGCATGTTGATTAACAGGGTTAGGGCTTCATCTGTTATTACTTAACTGACATGTTGTTGCAAATTATAGCTGGAGCACAGTAGTGGGTTATGGATACAAATAACATTTAAAATAATTTCTTTCCTTTTTACCTAGAGGAATTGTGAACTCAACAGCAGGTTTTCCCTTTACTCGAAAAGCATCCATCCTGCTAACTGAGTAAAATGGCTGTTGTTCAGATCCTGCTGAGTTTTAAATGAAATGTGTGGTAAGGTGTTTATTCTCTCACCGATTAGCTCCCATTAACATTAATGGGAGTTGCCTGAGCAAGTGCCTCACGAAGTACTGGAAATTTCATCTTCTTAGGATGCTGTTCTGGGGGGAAAATGCTTTATTTCAAAGACATTTCCGCCCCCCCCCCCCGTGGCTTCAGATATTATAAGTGTGACATCATTCATTGTACTGTCAGGTTTTTTTTTAAAAGGTAGTATTCATAAAATGAAATAGAAATAGCCATATGAAAAATGACTGGAGTATTTTTGATATGGGCATAAAGATGAAAGGTAGATGAAAGAGGTACATCAAAGCATGTATAATTTAGCAATCTCCACTAAATACAAGCCAGTATCTCAGGTAGCTAAAGTTAGATGTTTCCAATGGAGAAGTACTTCCGTTTGCTGAGCATGCACCTTCTAGCACTCCATCCCCCAGTTACTTACTGGTCTGTTGGCTGTGTTTCTTTGGGATGTTATTTAAAGCTGGAGATAGTTCTTAAAACAAAGTACATTTTCAAGACAGTTGAATGAGACATACAGGGAAAAGATATGTGATTCCTGTTTTACTCATGGAAAAATATATATTAGCATGAAGTACAACTGCCAATCAGAAACTGAAGAGTTATTGTTATCTCTTAGCCAGACAATCAGAACAAAAGTGGGTAGAGCTGCCCACCAACCCTTTTCTATTTTATTGTCAATTGAGAAACCTATGTGAAATGACCAAAGGAAATGAACAGAATTATTATTCAGTTGGTCAGAAATCATGGTAACTGATAGATCTGCAAATTTTCTAAATCGTGTTTGACTTTTCTCCATACCCTCTTATGTTAAGGAAAGAAGGAAAGAAAACTGTTTTGCAACCAAGCATTTTGTAGTCAACCACAGGAGGCTCTAGCTTTGTGTATTCATGCATCTCTTCAAGGTCTCGAGGGAGCCATTTCAGGATAAAACATGCCTTCATAACTGCCTCCTGGAAATAAGACCAATTTGCTTTTATGCTTGTGGAATCTTCCTATCAGTTTGAGGGAGAACAAATTGTGGGGAGAGAAGCACTTTCCCAGTAGAGCACACACATTTGCAGAGTTAGAAAAGCAGCCTTACACTGGTACTTCCCAAATGGAAAGACCTCATTTAAAGAGTATTCACAGTATAATAACACCTCATAATTTTCTTTTCTGTTCATCTAGAATGACGCTAATAATATCCCTGATTTTCTGTTTTCAAAAGATAAGAGTTTGAAAAAGAAATGGAGGGTAATAACTAATAGAAGAAAAAAAGAAAAAAAGAAAAGAAAGCTATTCTTTTAAAATATCTTTAAGTATATAAACATTTTCTGCATATATTTGCTTCAGCATTAGACACATTTGCTGTCTAATAAAAGAGGTTCACTAAGGCCACTATAAGTGAGAAGCTTATTACATAACTCCACAACTCACAAGTATACCAGTGCTTCTTACTCATGCAACCTTTGGTCAATAGTTACTAGGCAATTTCCATGTGTTCAAAGTTGTCCTAGGTACTTGAGAAATTAAGTTGAATCCTTTAAAATGAATGGAGGAAATCTGAAATTGAATTTCTACCTGCTAATAGCATTGTGCCTGAAAGCCAAAATTCTTCTTGGTATAGGATTCATAAATTTATCTTAACACACAGACAGATATAGGATCTCATTTATTTCATTGTAGTTATCCTTCACACTTCAAGAAGATGCTAGAGAATGCTTTTGAAAAAAATCATATAATTCATCATGAGCTAAGCTATGAAAGTTTAATTTTAAAGGCATTTTTAATTCTCCTTCTGTTCATCTACTCTAGAAATTGATAGCAAGGTGTGCCACTCAGAGCCTATTAGCCATGTGCACAGTCAATAGTTCATCTAATGGTTGTTGCATATTCAGTACATACATTCCTCCAGGTACTGAACACATGCAGATTAAGGAGAAGAAGCTTTCCTCTCAAGTGATGTTTGTGACACATGACATTATGGGGTCATAAAATAACCAGGGACTGAATATTTAGTGGTTGGGGGCTAAAGAATTGCTACATTGCTTTCTTCAGATAGCAATGGCCTTATTTTGCAGGAGGTACAGGAACCCAATGGGAAAGAAAACAGACAGCGCCAAGAAAACAGACTCCAATAAATGTCCTCTTCCAACAGGAATACACATTTCTCATAAAGAAATGCAAACCTTTATGAGGAATATTTTTCCTAAAATCCTATGTAAGTGACTTACAATGTTCACCTGGTAGATACATTTTTTGTTAGGTTGTAATAAAAAACATAAAATTCACTTCCTCTTGAATTGAGAAAAGAGACATTGTTTTTATTTACTATATATGAAGTATCTACTAATTTTTAGATAATATTTCTATAATACATGCTGACTTCAAATTAATATGACTTTGCCATCCTTTTCTCAAATAAGAATGGTTATATATTACTTTCTTCTACCCTTTCAGGTTCTCCTCTACAGATCACAAAACATATTTTCAAAGGAAATTCTCATAAATGTATTATTTCTTTTATGTGAAACATGGGTTTTTATAAATAAAATGAAGGCCTGAAACATTTTAAATGGTTAGTAGTTTTGAGAATTTCTTTTCAAAATAATATTTAATGTTATTTCATGTGTATAAGTGTTTTGCCTGCCTATATATTGCTGCACCATGTGCATGCAGAGGCTGGAAGAGGGCATTGGATTTTTAGATTTTTTTTTTGTTACAGATAGTTGTGAGCTACCATGTGTATATTGGGAACTGAACCTTGGTTCTCTGGAAGAAATATCCACTTGAGCCATCTCTCCAGTCCAGAATCTATGTGTTTCTACACTAAGAATGGTAACTAGTGAAATAGTGTGAGAAGTGTCGATAGATGAAGAAATATGTGATCCCTGCAGTGTAGTAGTACATTTCTCTTTATGTGACAAACACCTGACAGGAGAAACTTTAGGGTAGAAGCATCTATTTTGGTATATGCTTCAATAAGGAAAACAGTCCATCTTGGAGGCACAAAGTCACTGGCCACACTGCATCTTCAGTCAAGAAGTGACTTCTTGCCTCAGCTAACTTTTTTTTTTTTTTTTTTTTTTTTTTTTTTTTTTGGCTTTTGGAAACAGGGTTTCTCTGTATAGCCCTGGCTGTCCTGGAACTCACTGTATAGACCAGGCTAGCCTCGAACTCAGAAATCTGCCTGCCTCTGCCTCCCAAATGCTAGGATTAAGGGCGTGCACCACCACCTCCAGGCTAACTTCTTCCTTTTTAATCACTCTGGGATCAGAGCCCATGGGAGGATGCCATTCTCATTCAGGGTGGCTTTTAATATGCACAGTCCTGCCCAGAAATGTACCTTCTAGGTAAATTCAAATGTAGTCAAATTAGCAGTGAAGATTATCCATCACAGGTAATTACCCAATGAAAACATATTAAGGTATATAAACAGTGATGAGTCTTGATCTCCTGTCCTCAGAGATAAGAATGCTCATTCTGTTAGGTAATGGTAAGGTACTTGCACTTGAGAATCTTATACCCTGCAAGTATGGAAGTACCCAGGTCTAGGGACTGGAGAGCTGATTCAAAGGGTAAAAGCACTTGCTACAATTTTGGGGAACCCAAGTTCAGTTCCCAGCACATGCATGATACATCACAACTGTCTGTAACAAACGATCCAGGTAATCTAATACCCTCTTTTACCCTGTGCAGGCAATCATATATATATATATATATATATATATATATATATATATATATATAATGATTCATATATATATATATGAATCATAGAAACAATAATTATTTAAAATAAATTATAGTGTTCAAATATGTGATATGAAAATATGGCACACTGATATTCATGCTATTTCAAGCTAAAGCACTTAGAAGGTGTACAACAGACTCCCTCTTGATAGACTGCCACCCTCTGCTCACCCTCGTTAGAGACAAGGTTACTTAATGCATTGTTTCTCTTGTTGCAGCTACTGATGAGGTTGATAAATTCTCATCTTGATCCATTTCTAAATATAGAAATAGCTCACATCTGTTAGGAATGCTTTTAGGCCATCCTGTGAGCACAGAGATTAGATCACTGTGTAAATGAACATGATTCTCAAGATACTTATTGGATGAAGTGTGCTTTAAAGTGATGGAGTAGAATTAGGCAGAAGAGAAACAGAGACTCCTAGTGTGCTTTACACCCAAATCATGAGGCAGAGACTGCTATGAGTCAGTGTGGCATCCAAGGCGATGCTAATTTTCTGTCTCTCAAGGCAAGCTTCTTGGGTAGCTTCTGTAAGCAAAGCTTATGCTTTTCTAAGGTCATAACTTCCTACGGCCTCTTGACCTTGCTAAGCACCTCAAACCCTGGAGAGCTAGATTATAATGCTTCGGTTAGTGCTTTGTCACTATAACCACTAGGGCCAGTGTAAATTTCTGCTGAGCTGGAAGAGGATTAGTCTTGGCCACAAATATGCAACAGATAACAAAAAATGGCCTCGGAACCAAGAGGCAATGCAAAGAAAATTAACTGGGCAGGATACTGTTCTTTCTGCTCCCCTAATCATTGTCATGATGTCAAACTATAGGAAAGAGTGACTTCAAACGATTTTCCATCAAAATCACTGAGGGCAAAGGGGTCCATTAGACATAGATTTGTGAGATCCATCAAAGTTTCTATTTGGAGAGTTCTCAAACCTATACCTTGACATTCCTTGGAGAGGCTTATTTTTCTACTCTAGGCACTGTATGTTGTAGTCTTCGGTGTTAGAGGAAGATCCCAAATATCTATGGATTCACTGGTGGAAAGAAGCTCAGCTAGCTGCTGCTTCTTTTGTTGCTGCTTCCTAGCCATCGAATTCCATCTTCCCTTCTCCTGCTCCATGTCTCCTCATCTTCTGTTCCTATCCTCAAGTGAAAGGATGAAAAGTGAAAAATCTGCAAAATCCTGGATGGCCCTGTGTTTACCTGAGAGTGTAAGGAAAGATCACATTATACCCACAAAGAGATCTGGATCTTCTGACTCTCACCAGGACAGTTGAGCCCAACATTGCCAGTATCTGCTGACCCCTAGTGGCTGAATGTACCATGGGTTCCTTTTTTTTCCACAAAAAAAAAAAAATTAAGATGAGTATTTGGTTTTGGGGTGATTATTATAGAGAATTACTCAAAACAAGGACCATAGTATTCAATTTTAGAAAAAGCTGACAGTGCCTTTATTCTTTTTTCCATTTTATGGGGAAGAAAACAAACGGGTGCAAAGTCTTCTACTCCATGCAAATCAGGTCAATTTGGTCAGCACATTACAAATTTAACATAATGAATTTTACAAACTCCAATGCTTTGCTCTAGATTTAGTTTTTTGCAAGTGAAAGCTTAACATCTGGGCTCAGATGCTGCTCCATACATGGGTAGTCCTGGATAGAGAAAGGGGAGATGATGTCAATATATTATCATCTCAAAAAATTACTATTTATAAGTGTGCTGTAAATAGTTCCAAAACATTTGATTGAGAAGCATATGTAAATGAGTGTACTTTGTTAATCCAGTGTAGAGATGACAGTAACCCCAGGGAGCACTTAAGTCTACTTCAGTTTCCGAATAAGATGCTCAATACCCCAGATTTGGCAATCCTTTTGGAAAATTTGCAGTGGGGGTCTTTGAATCAGTATGCTAATAGATAAAAGTCAGGAATTCTTTTCCTCATGGTAAAGGAGAACTAAAGAAGAATCCTTAAAATGCCTTCAATATATTGTATTGTTTGTATACTAAAGTCTTAATTTTAATTTAAAATGAGATGAGACTTTATACATGAGAATTATGATAGGAAGCAAGCAACTGGTACTCCAGCAATTCTTGATTTCCTGAATTGGAAGTTAGACTAGTAAACTTACCACTCATCCAAGTTATTTCATGCCACCTTGTTGCTTTTACATCAACAAGATTAATGTTAAAAAAATGTACAATTGCAAACTTTGGTGAACGAAGCTCCCAGCACTTTTAACTACCCACGCATCTCTTGGCACCTTTAGAATGAGACAAGATGAAGCCTGGCATCAAACTAAAATGTCTCCTGGTGAGCCATGAAATGATTCTTCCTCTGTATGTACACTCCCTGTATCAAATAGTCACCACACAGAATATACACAGGCTCTGACCTTAACTAAATTCAGCTGTCTCAGCTATTCCGTTTGTAAAATAAGGAAGCCATTGTAGAATCCCTCAAGGAGCCCATGAGCTGCTTGCTAGGGACAGCAATGCCATCTAAACTGTTTACTGTTTCAAAACTTAGGGATCTCCCCTTAGATAAACAGAACACTAGCTAGGAATGTGCTTCCCTTTTGTTCTAGCATGTTTCTTTAGCACCTCACTGGTTATGAAACTGTCCTGCTTTAGTCACTCTGGTGTTGCACTGTCACAGCATAGGAAGAACACCTGCTACTAAAGTACACACTCTGGAGATACAGAATTTATTTCACGTCTTCACATAGGAATGGTTCAGACCTAAATAAATAGGGGCCAGAAAACGAATTGTACTTGCAACATTAATAAAATAGATTTACCTGTATAATAAGCATTACATATAAATCATTTAATGTGATTTGTGAAATGTTTACAATTCCTAAAGCAGAGTTGCCCTGAATTGAAATTATCTCAAGCCTCTTTATCCAAGTTTTCAGTGCAATTTGTTGATTGTGTATGTATGTTAAAACAACATGTATGTGAAGACATCTCTAACTCTGAAGATTGGAACTCTAGAATTTCAGCTATGAACTTTGATGACTGGCTCCTAGTCTTTTTCTCCCATAGACCTTATTTTTTAAAGAATCTTAAAGTCTTCTTTCCCACTTTTTCTAGTATATCTCTCTCCTCCCCTCCTGCATGATTTCTTTCTGCTTTTCTTGTCCTAACTGTTTGGAGCTAGGAACCTCAAATGAGAGAGACCATGTAGCATTTGTCTTGCAGGGTCTGGGTCATTCAATTTCTTTTTCTATTTGCATCCATTTTCTTGCAAAATTCGTGCTTTCTATTTTCTTACAGCCAAATAAAATTCCATTGTGTGTAAGAACTACACTTTTTATTATCCGTTTAACTCATCAGTGGAAGGATATGTGGGTTGTTTCCATTCTCTAGCTATTGTGAATAAAACAGCAATGAACATGGCTGAATTAGTATCTGTGGTACCGGATGGCAAGTTGTTGGGATTATGCCAAGGTGTGGTCTAGCTGGATCATATGATAGATATTTTTTCAGCTATGTGAAAACTACATACACTCACTGTGCTAGTTTGTAATCCTTTTAGCAGTGAAGAAAGAATGGGTTTTTTACACCCATAAAACTGCTAAAAAAAAAAAAAAGCATAAGTGTTACCCTACGAAATATAGGTGTAGGAAGTGACTTCATGAATAGAACTCTACTTTTTTTTTTTCAGGAATTAAGGCCAATATTAATAAATGGCCTTACAAAGCTAAAATTCTTCTGTAAAGAAAAAGAAGCAGTCAGTCTAGTGAAGAAGCCCATAATGTGGGGAGACTATTTGCAAGCCACACATCTGATATAAGATTAATACAAGAATGAATTAATAATTCAAGAATCAGAGGGTCAAGAAAACAAATAAGGCATTTAAAATGGACTATGAATCTTTTCAGAGAGTACTCAAAAGAAGAAATAATATGGATATGAAACATCTTTCAAAGAGATCAACATCATTAGCAATTATAAAATACAAATTTAAATTACTTTGAGATTTCATCATGCCACAATAAAAATGTGTAAGATCAAGAACATGACAGATACCAAAGGATGCCCTCTAACTTAGCAATACATAAGTTTGTCTTGTTTCTGTGGCTAATAACATACAACTAAGTTTCCTTTTACATAACAGCAGTAATTTGAATTGATTTATATCTCTCTTTGATGGAGACCTAATATCGTTGAGGACTTCAGAACTTAATTATCTATTGTTATTGGATTCCAACTAACATAATAGTGACATCTAATGAGTACTGCATTGAGCCCTTTGCTTTAAATTTAATGTCAACATTTAATCCTAGGCTAGTTTGGCAGGTACTTGTAGATGCATCATAGTAAATAATGAGCAACTAAACCAATGAATATTGGAATTGTAGTTTTTAAATATCAAACTTCTGAAGCTATACGAAGTTTGAAATTTAAATTACCTTAATTGGTAATTAAATTGGCTAACATTTTGCAGCATGACCTCAGAAATTTACTATCTAGTCCTCAGGTACTTCTATTGATATTTTCTACCAATTCTTTTATTATTAATATTTCTTTCATGGCTCTCCAGTTTCTTCAAAGATCATTAGAGAATTATCATCCAACTTTCATTTTTGAAATAGTTATGCCTTTACACTGGAATCTAATAAAATGGTTATACCTCACCCCAATAAATGATGATCTGGTTCCTACAACATAGGATTTTATTCCAGACTTAAATAAAAGTTAGTAGAAAACTCTGCTGCACAGGGAATATAAATGGACCTGATGAATCACAAAAGGAGAGGCGTTGCAATCATAGGTGCTGGGCTGAGATAGTCAGAGAAGGATAACCGTCACACCCTTAAATTATAGCATTCTTGGTAACATTTAGCAGCACTGAAAACCTTTTCCTCCTACACAGGAGCACATCCCCACACTAACTATTCACCCCAGAACTGGGGGCAGGGAGTAATTCCTTATTTCAGCTCACACATTAATTTTATCTATCTATACATAATGGATTATTCTAGGAAGAACTAAATGGGATCTGTAGGATATATGTGAACAATTAATTAACCACACTGTTTCTTATAATATCTACACTTTAATGATTCGCTCATTAAATATAATGGCTTATGTCCTATGGTGAAAAAGATTGAGTCATCTTTCCCCTAAGTTGTTCAAGTAATGAGCTCATGAGGTTGTACTTTATAAGAAGGATAATTTGGCTTTAAATCCTCCCCACACACCTTGCAATTTTGTTTCTTTGAAATATCTTTGTGGCCCACCCACATCAATATAGATTCACCAAGACTAGTGAGAAACAAATTATCATATCTAGCAAATGTTTATTTCTTACAGGGCATAGTAGTGTAAAAGGTGGATAATCTACAATACTATCCTAAGGTCTTCTGGGTACAAACAATTAAATTAGATAAATAACCATTAAGTATTATCCTTATATAGTGACATTTAATAAGTAGTAGATAGATACATAAATAAATATAAATGATAGATAGATAAATAGATGACTACTGTCATAAGCCAAGTTGCATAGTTTTAGTAGCTTGAGATACATGCCAATACTTCCCATTAAAAATAGTACCAAGATAGTATATAGTGACTATATAGCGACACTTATAGTATATAGTGACTATATAGTGACACTTAATAGGTACTCAAGAAAAGGCCTTTGCAATATTTTAATATTAAAACCTGGTCCTAGTGTGTTGGATAATTGTAGCTGTATCTTCGTTAATAATGAACAATTAAAAAGATGAAGTATAGTGGTTAGGGGTTGAAGATAGTTTGGTACATAGATAATAGATAGATAGATAGATAGATAGATAGATAGATAGATAGATAGATAGATAGATAGATAGATAGATAGAAGTGGGAGAAAGTGCCATTGAATAACATAGAATTCAGAGGTTGACACCAGGTTTTCCCTATAACATTCTTTGTTATTTTGGAGGTACAATCTCTCATGGAACAACAGCCTGTCTACTTAGTTCACATATTTACTAGAAAATATTAGGCATTCATCTGCCTCTACTTTGCTTGCCAGGTCACAGAAGTTAAGATCTCACTTGGCCTTTGCAAGGGTGCTGGGGAGCGGAGTTCAGGTCCTCATGCTTGTAAAGCATATACTCTAACCAAACAGCAGACATGTCTTTATTCTTTGTTTGGTTTTATTTTCTGTGGTGTTTTTTCTTCTTGCATTACTAATTCCAAGTACATATAAGCAAATGCTGAAAAAGTAGTAACTGTTAATACAGCGCTAGAAAGCTGAGTCAACTTTTATAAAGGCATAATTAAGTGAATAACTTTTGATAAAATTATTGTGGTACTACTGTCATAAGCCAAGTTGTATAGTTTCTAGTAGCTTGAGATACATGCCAATATTTCCCACTAAAAATGGAACCAAGAACAGCAAGAAGTTGCTTTACATTTGCCAGTCATTATGCGTGCAGTGACTCCCATTTGACCTGTGAAATAATTGTGCACAATTCTTGCTCTTCTATTTCTACTCCACTAAAGATATATCTGGTAGCTTTCTGGAAGTCATACAGATAGGAAGCTGACAAACACAATTCATAAGTTATAATCAACTATCAAGAAGATAGGACTTACTTAGAAGCTACTGTATCAACATTTTTCACCTTGTCGTAGTAGTAATTTCTAAATAAAAAAATTAAACAAAGAACAAGTATGTACCCTGGGTTAAACTGGCAGTATATTTGAAATCCGCACTCTATGGTACATTTGTTATGATGATATAACTGGTGCTTTGGAGCTTGACTGAATCCCGTATGATAAGACCCCACACCAGAGTGTTAGTTGAGTGTACACTTTGAAACTTGATACAATAATCTATGTATCAACATTAGAGTTTATGAATTTATTTGCTAATAATAACTCTCAGAAAATTCAGCAAAGCCTTGATCAACACTATCCTCTTAAGGATATGTTGGAAAATCTCATGAGTCCTTTGAAGGAGACAGTTCTTAGGTGAAGGAAGATACCATTGCAAAGTAGATGGTTAAAAGTTACAGTCAAAAATGAATTTCTGTACATTATTATAGAACTGGAGTGACTTTCTATGACTTCATAGTCTGAATGTATTTCATGAAATAATAATTTTAAACAAATAAGCACAGGCACCAAAATTGTTGGCTTGTTCTCAGGTAAAATTTGGAATTTATGTAGCTGACTCATAAATAATTCAACATTGATATAAACACTGCTACTTTTCATAAGAAAAAAATCTTTTTCCAGTCTCAGAAATCATTTTCACAGCTTATTATTTTATTACACAAAAGCTAGTCAAAGACAGATTAATCAGCAAAGGAAAATTTAAGTATCAGGTGTTTTTAAAAAATTTACATTTTAAGGGCTTTCTGTTTAAAGTGAGAATTTAAATATGATTTAAATATTTTAAAAGGTGGATAAATGATAATAAAGTCTTGGGACTTATCATTTTTAAAGTCAACATCACCTTAAAAGATTTTCGTTTCTTTGGAGCTCCAGGTCAGAACAGTGATAACCATATTAAGCTTTTTTTTTTTTTTTT